>NW_022589731.1:7434899-7479057 GCF_004348235.1 Phoca vitulina | reverse complement strand
CACGTCCTACCTTCCAGAAAGTGGTCGCTTTTCTGTTCAGAGAGTTGTTGCTATTCTTTTCTTCGATCTCCTGTTGAATTTATAGGTGTTCAGAATGGTTTGATCCCTATCCAGCTGAATTCCTGAGAGGAGACGAAATCCAGGTCTCCTACTCCTCCTCCATCTTGCTCCGCCCCCGCCGAGTCCACTTTCTTCTTAAGAATATGACAGAAAATTGGGGCTCCTGGGTGGCTCAGTCGGTTAAGTGTCTGCCTTTGGCTCAGGTCGTGATCTCAGGGTCCTGGGATCAAGCCCCACATTGGGGTCCCTGCTCAGTGGGGCATCTCCCTCTCCCCCCACCCTGCCCCCTCCTCATGTGCTCTCCCTCTCTCTCAAATAAATGAATGGAGTCTTTAAAAAAAAAGAATATGACAGGGCGCCTGCGTGGCTCAGTCGTTAAGCGTCTGCCTTCAGCTCAGATCATGATCCCAGGGTCCTGGGATCGAGCCCCGCATTGGGCTCCCTGCTCCACAGGAAGCCTGCTCCTACTCCCCCTGCTTGTGTTCCCTCTCTCTCTGTGTCTCTCTCTGTCAAATAAATAAATAAAATCTTAAAAAAAAAAAGAATATGACAAAATTACTTTGAAAGTTGAAATCTTTCACCTCTGTCTTCTCTCTCTCCCTTTAAGAATTCTTGCAAAGGGAAAAAAATAAAGGCAAGACTAGTTGTTTGATAAAATTTCCCCCACATTGAATGTCTTCTTGCAGTTAGAGGGTTGGGAAGATACGCCCACTCTCCGATGCACCACCTGATTCCTGGGAAATGGCCTGGAGACCCTGATCCATGGGGATGTCCTGGGCTCCCCCCAGTCCCTCCATCCAGGGCTGTCACTGCTTGACTGGCCCCACTTTGCAGCCAGCTTGCTTGACCAACATTGCACTTACTCAGAAGGCTGAGAATCTCAAATGCATGAACTTAGTCTTGACCACTAGCTTTGACAATGTGATTTCCTTACAGAACTGGGAAGTTGGCTGTGTTTTCAAGTAGGCCCTTACCTTATAGTTTAATTCTGAGCATATGCTCTATTGAAACCTGGCAGCCGCCATAGACACGCTAAGAGTGAGGTCCTGTCTTATCCCTGCTTGTCCAGTCAAGAATTTCCATCGTCTCCTGCCCTGGACCACCATGGCCTGGGTCTCTGACTCCTGTTGACCTGATCCACACCCCTGCACTTATTTATATATGTCAGATTGAGCCCCTGCTGTGTTCCACTCACGCCTTCCTTTGTTTCTGCCCCAGCTGTAGCTCCCATGTTTTCCTCTGGCCTGGAATGCCCAGTAGCAGGGTGATAGAAACAGAGGATCTACGGGTAGAGAAGAATAGAAAACCCCGCATTTACTTACAGGAAGTAAAACACAAGTTAGTGCTGTGGAAATTAAATGGTTGTTCAGTCCCACCTGCCCTCTCTATTAAAGGTCAGTATAGTTTCCATATAACACAAGAAAAAGAAAACATAACAAATGAGAAGACAGGGCCTCACTTTGTACTTAAAACAAACAAACAAAAGGCTCCACCACACCTAAGCCAAAGTGTCTGCCAATTCTGTGTGATGTTTATGAAATACATAATAGCTAAAAAGAATTCAAACTCTCACAAAGAAGCATTTTTGTCGTCCAAACACACGTTTCTCCAAAGTTCCCTCTCTGCTTCCAGATTTAAAAATCAGTTCAGGGCACACATACAAAAAAATAATAATTACCATGTTAAGATGGTAATTTGGAAGGAGTTCCACGGCCAGCTTCAGCTGTATAATTGAAGAGCTGCTTCTCATACATTCGCATGGGGCCTCTGAACTCTGAGTGTAAGTCACTGCCAATTTCTGAGATGAGGTCTGGTAATGTTTCAAAGCAAAAACTGGGATAAATTTTTTATCACAGAAATGAAGTGGGGTTACATTTCCCTCTCCCGAGTTTTCCCTTCTGTCCTCTGCTTCCGGGGACTGTGCTGCCCGAAGAGTGACGAGTGCCCATATGCCGCCTGAACACCTACTGTGCACCCAGCACTGCTGAGCCGGGAAGCAGGCTGGCCTGCTCGAACTTGCAGCATCGGGCTGGCAGGTCACCTGGGAGGCTTACATTTCCTTGAGGCCATGCGGGAGGTTTTGAATCTTTCTCTTGCTTCAAAGCTATCATAGAGAACAGTGTGCCCTGTGCAAGCTTTAAGTCAAGACAAAGAACGACCAGGGGACCGATGTGCTCCCTCAGCTTAGGTCAGACCCCAAACCTGTATAGTTTAATTCTGAACATATGCTCTGTTGAAACCTGGCAGCCACCATAGACACCCTAAGAGTGAGGTCCTGTCTTATCCCTGCTTGTCCAGCCAAGAATTTCCATCGTCTCCTGCCCTGGACCACCATGGCCTGGGTCTCTGACTCCTGTTGACCTGATCCACACCCCTGCACTTATTTATATATGTCAGATTGAGCCCTGTGCTGTATTTTGCTCCAGGCAGAGGCTTTTCTTTCTCAGCATCTATGATATCTTGGAAGGGTTAGGGCTGCCTTTGGGTGCAAGAAACAGCCTGATTTATAGTAACACATTAAATATCTTACATAGCAAGGCGTGCTGAGGTGGCTGGGTCCAGGGTCATTGCACAGCTCCTTTCCATCATCCCAGCCCCAGTTCTTCCTGTCCCGGCTCCGCAACGTGTTGGCCTTGTCCATCAGGCCATTGCTCCCATGGTCACATGCTGATATGACAGCATCTTTTCAAAGAAGTTGGATTCTCTCTTCCCATGTATTTCTTTTTAATAGCAGACACTTTTCTCGGGAGACCCTCCCTTTCTGCCTGGTTGGTCCACACTTAAACCAATCCCTGGAAAGAACAATTATGGCTGTGTTATTTGGCTGAAGCTAACCAGTATGAGCTCCCTTAATCACATGCGGAGGGATGAACACTCAGGATTGATTCTTGGGTAGTCACACAAGCATGTTGATGATTCCTTTGGCTGATTTTTTTTTTTTTTTAAAGATTTTATCTATTTATTTGACATAGAGAGAGAGAGGGAGATAGCGAGAGCAGGAACACAAGCAGGGGGAGTGGGAGAGGGAGAAGCAGGCTTCCTGCCGAGCAGGGAGTCCGATGTGGGACTCAATCCCAGGACCCTGGGATTATGACCTGAGCTGAAGGCAGACGCTTAATGACTGAGCCACCCAGGTGCCCGATGATTCCTTTGGGACTCAGTTTTCTTACTTTATCTACTGAGACATAACACCTTTCCTCTAAATATGGGGTGGTGGGAAATCTAATTCAACAAGTATTTATTTACTATGCATCTGCTAGTTTTGAGCACTGTGCTAGTTCCTATAAGGTGTTGGGAGGTAACTAAGACACTTTTAATCCTTAGGCTGTTTCTAATCTCATGAAGAACCTAAAATAATTCATATTATATAAAATGAGGCA
The DNA here is from genome assembly GCF_004348235.1 of Phoca vitulina. Taxonomy (NCBI): domain Eukaryota; kingdom Metazoa; phylum Chordata; class Mammalia; order Carnivora; family Phocidae; genus Phoca; species Phoca vitulina. The sequence continues at coordinate 7,475,617 of NW_022589731.1, read as the reverse complement.
TATTATATTAAAAGCCACATGACAGTTGAGGCTACTTTGGTAACTTGGTCAGGGTTAGAACCAGTTCATTCTGGGCTGGTCCTTTAAGTAAATCTCTGCTCCTCAGGGCAAGTTTAAGTCTGGGATATTAACAAGGGGGTTGGGGCTGGGGTTAGGCCAGCCCTCATCAGTGAATTCTCCTAGGGCAACTGGAATCGTAGCTAGTGCAGCTTCAAGAGAGAAAAGAACCACCATTTATTGAGAACCAGTTACAGGCCGGACCTTTACATATGCTTTACCTCATTTAATCAAATTAGAGGCAGTTATTATTATTCCCACAGTGGCAGGTGAGGCAACATTCAGAAAAGGTAAGTAGCTCACCCAAATTACCATGAGGCCATCTCAGACTACCTCCAACCAAGATCAGGATTCCTCTTTTGGAGACCTTGAGTTTTCTAGCTCTTAGAGACAGAATAATCTAGGTCCCTCCCGGGGTCATAGAAGTTTATAGGCAAGAAGCATATTGGTGATTAGCAAGAATGTCTTAAAGTAATTAGTCAGAATGTTAGAAAAAACAGAGTTATAGCTTTAGTTTTTACATTAAGTCACTACAATCTATATTTATTTTATTTTTAATTTATTTATTATTTTTTAAAGATTTTATTTATTTATTTGAGAGAGAGAGTGAGAGTGAGAGAGAGAGATTGAGAGAACGAGTTGGAGGAGAGGCAGAGGGAGAAACAGACTCCCTGTCCCAAAGTGCGATTCAATCCCAGGACCCTGGGATCATGACCTGAGCCGAAGGCAGATGCTTAACCGACTGAGCCACCCAGGTGCCCATATTTTAGTAGTCCCTTTCCTCAAAGATCTTAGATTCTAGCTGTGATTTCAGACCAAATAATAAAAAGAGTGTGGAAAGAAGGTAAGGCTATGTTGAGGAAACGAACATTGTCTGCTCTAAGAATTCTCTTCCTTATCTGTCTTCTCTTTCTTTGCCTGCAGAGGTTGGATGACAAATCTGAAATTCTGAATGACTGTGTTAGACTATGTTATCCAGGACAAAGGCGTTTAGGCTCAGTGAGCAGGAAAGGGGAAGGATATTTCAGATGCAAAACGAGGAGCCTAGGTAGCCCTTGGAAAAACAACATCTGAATCAACACTTCCATTCCCTATTTATTTCCTGTCTATTCTAGACAACTGATTTTTGTTGTCTGTAGGTTGTGCTTTTCACATGAACATTTGTTGTAAAACACTGAAAATATGAGCATCATGAAAGGATAGAAAAGAAATTAACTGAAAAAAGGAAGTACTATAGAAGTTAGAAGTACTGAAAAAAACCACAAATATTTTGCTTTGTAAAATTTAATATCTTATTTCATTTAATTATAAGGCAGACTGGGAAAAATAGTTCCAGTAAGTATGTAAAAAGATTATTATACTTACATTCTAAGAGCTTGTACAAACATAAATAACTAAGACCTCGATAAAGAATATGATTAAAACATTCAAAAGATGATATTGTTAAACAAACACGTAAAAAGAATGCTCAGCTTTTAAGAAATGCTAATTAAAGCGATCAGGAAATATCACTTTCACTCATCAACTGGCCAAGATTTTTTTTTTTTTTTAAATAAAATGACCAGTGCTGGCAGGGATGCAGCTGGTACTCACCCACTGCTGAGAGCCTACCCCTCTTCAAGAAAGCTCTTGGACAATTTGGATCCAAATGTTGAATGGGTCCAAAGTCTTTGACTTGACAGTATGCTAATTAAGACAGAAAGTAAAAAAAAAAAAAAATAAACCCTAAGTATGGGATGATCTTTAAGCAAAAAGATATTTTCAGCCGCCATTTTCAAATTTAGAAAATTTGTTTAAGTAGAGGACATATGATAAATAATGTCAAAGAAGTTCTTGTGGAGCATATGTTATTCTTGTCATGCTAAAATAGTAACTAAACACAAGGGGTATAGATCTAAGCTGTCACATCAGGACTCTGCCCTGTGCTCAAGGAGCTTGCTGACCAGTTGGCTAGGGCGGGTCACACACTGGCATGATTTTGAGAGTAACAGAAAAGCAAAGGGTCAACAAGAGGAGGTGTGAGAGAGTGGACACATGTCGTCTATGGGGATACAGCAGGGATACAAATTAGAATAACTGGGGTTAATCATGAGTCTTTCTTCCCTCATTTATTTATATTTTTAAATTAGAGAACCAAGGCAAGTTTGGTGCAGAAAAACTGGAAAATGCAGAAAAAGTAAAGACTCTTGCACTTCTTCAGACCACAATTCACCTCTTGATGAGCCTTTTTTTCTTTAGCAAAGATATCTAGGATTAGGAAGAATGGGACCTAAGAGCTGCTGGGGATTCATGGGAGTAAGAGCAAATGGGTCTTTTAAAAATACGGCACTCAATCAGACCTTGTACTAGTGAAACTCAAGGCCTTATGAGCTCCAGTTTTCTTATCAGTGCAAGGGAATGCTAACAACCATGCTGTCTTCATCGCAGGGTCATTTAGGGGATTCAATGACATAAGACCTTGTATAAATTTGGTAGGGCTGTCATAACAAGACGCTACAGATGGGGTGGCTTAAACAACTGAAATTTTTTTCCTCACAGTTCTGGAGGTTGGGAGTCCAAGGTCAAAATGTTGGCAGGTTTGTTCTCCTTCATGGTCTCTCTCCTTGCTTGCATATGGCTACCTCCTTGCCATGTCCTCACATGGTCGCCCCTTGGTCTGTGTTGTCTGGGACCTAACCTCTTTATAGAAGGACATCAGTCATATTAGATTAAGGTCCACTTCATTTTGAATTAATTGCTTCCTTAAAGGCCCTATGCCCAAATGCATTCACATCTGAGGTACTGGGGTGAACACTTCAACACATGAATTTTGTGGGGATATAATTTAGTCCATGACAATTATATATACATTTAGTCTCCTGCCTGCCTTACAAAAGGACTTTTTAATTGGCTAATTTTTATTAGATAGAACCATGCTTTTCTACCATATGACATTTTATAGCACTTGTGGAGGTTCATTTTCCCTTTTATAAGCAGCAGAATTCCTGCCATGTGGCACATTCTCTTACGTTTGGGAGACCCCGGATTGAGCAAATTTTATTTAATGCTACCACGTTTCAGTTAACATCTATTAATTAACAACTGAAGAATTTATGTATGGCAGAAATTTCTGGGAAGCACTGAGCTATACTTATAATACAGATTGAAAGCTAGAGACAAAAAAAAAAGCTTCTGTACTTGGTTATGAATTTCAAATTGGTTACCACTGAAGAAACAATACTCTAATGGAAAGAGAGAAAGTATATGCTTAGCCTATTCCACTGCATGCCCTAGCTCTCTACTTCCTCCTTCCACTTTCCATTTGAAGAAGCTGATCATCTGTAAAATGGATGTCAAATGGACTCCTTAAAGAAGAGTCAGCATCTCTCTAAATCTACTTACATAAGCCTTTCTTGCAGTGGTCAAGTATAATTGAATTCATTTTAATGTCTTTCTTCTCTAGTACCTGCTGATTGAAAGATTCTATTTCGGAGAGCTAGGAGGGGGAAATTACTAATCAGAGTATTTGCACATTTCAATCACTTTTAGAAATCCAACTCATTTCACAAACAATAGGAATTACTGAATCCATCCTTTCAACTAATGCTCTCAGTGGCATTTATTAGATAAATAAAGTGGAAACCTGATATTCTCTTTTAATGTGTAAGTAACCATAGGGACATAAGTTAACTTGCTGTGGGCTGTGTTTAATAATTATAAATTGTTAAAAGCTCAGTATTTTGTTGATCTGAGGTTAAGGTCTAATGGTTTTGTTTTGTTTTGTTTTTTCTATTGTTTTGGGCCATGTTAATTAGTTTGAGTTTACCTTGCCATTAGCTATCTATAATCACTTCTAGTCAGGGGGGATGTAATGGGCACAAATTCTGAATCTGAACCCTTGGATGCTGGTGAGGAGTGCATGCTGGCCTATGGACTGTGGGCTCTATTCTGACAGCTCCTGATCACTTGTCAGAGTAACTTGTGCTTACGGTGTTTGAATGGTTGCCTGGTGCCTTCAGTGAATGTGTTGACTTTTGCTCACTCTCTGTGGTGCCCGATAAAAGAAATGTAACCCTTGCTCTTGTTCCTAGCACACTTCCCCTTAAAGAGCAGTGTAGTCCTTGAAGTAAGCATGACCTTACTCTTGTTTATAAACACAGCTACTTTAAACCACAACTGGTAGCCATGTGTCTCGTGGCACCATTATCTTTCATACTAGGTAAAGCCTTTTTCTCCACTTAAATAAAGACAAACATCTTTTAACCTTAGAGCTGACAGCTACCTGACAGTAAAAACCAATTGTAACCAGTTGTCTGTGGCTAATAAACTAGGGGGTAAGTCATTTTAGACGCTGAAGTACTACATTAAAATTTGTAAAGGGGGATGGGGAGAGGGACAGAGAGAGAGAGAGAGAGAGAGAGAGAGACTGCCTGATGCCGTGTGTGTCCTGTGCTGTTACACAAACTGAGGGAGGATTCAAGCTGCCCCCAGCAGTGATAGCTTCCAGATTGAAGTGGACAGAGCCTGTGTGCTTGGCTGGTGGATGCCGAGGCAAGGGAGGACAGAGCATTTGCAACATGAAGATAATTGAACAGCCAAGGTGTTTGACCCTGTGGATGATCGAGCCTCACTTCATTCATTCAGTGAATACAGCCTGGTGTCTGCACTGTAGTGGTGTTGTGATAGAACAGTAAGTCAGAGAGCAAGGCGGCCGCCATAAGGCTGGTGTTCCAGAGAGAGACAAATAAACAGATACTAGGTAGAATAACCTGGGGATCTCAAATCAAAAGAGGCTGAGTGCATCAAAAATGACCTGATCTTTCCTCTGCCTTCCAACTCTAGACAAGAAAGATATTTTTCAGGGAAGAGGGGATCAGACCATTTTAAAATTTATTCTCCCTACCTTTGGGCATGTGCTTTTTCTCTCCTCATCTCTCTCTGTCTCCCTCTCTCCCTCCCTGCGTCTCTCTCTCTCTCTGCCCCCCCCTTTCCTCTTATACACTAGAACAATAATTCCTAGACATTTGAATTTTACAGCAGTAATATTAAAAAAAACAATAATTTGAGGGGTCTATATTGAATTGCCTACTTTTTTTTGCCATGGTTTTATGTGTATATGTGTATATATTTTATAAATGTACACATATTTTCACCTATTATATATATTGTAGATAGTGATCTACTCTTAATGTTACATTTGAGGGGTTAGTATGTGACTAACTCTTTCCATTCAGTCTGCACAACACTTATGATGTAGGTACTCTTAGTATTTCCATTTTACAGATAATGAAGTGGAAGCTCAAAGAGGCTATGTACACTGCCCAGTGTAACCCAATCTCTATTGGACTCCTGACCATTCAACACTTGGACTCTCAACACCACCATTCTCTTTAAAACAGAAAACAACAAACAAAACCCTACAAAACTTGCATCACCAAAAATGTGGGAAAGACATAATTCCAGAAATTCTAAAGTTATCTTTATGAGAAACTCACTTGTACTTACTTTTCGTATTTCATTGTGGACTGGAGAAAGCTTTGTCAAAGGCCTGTTCTGGCCCACTGACTTGCTCTTAGGAATCCTGGCTCCAAGTCTTCAGCAAGAGAGAAGTTTTTAGTCCACATCGCAGGTGACCTTCTAGAGAGTTTAGATCAAGAGCATATGAGTGTTAGCTGTTTTAAGAACATACATGATTCATTTTGTGAGTGATCTTCAAATGCATTTACAAAATACCTCAATTTTAACCCCCCTACCAGGTTCCAGAAGGTATGTGGAATTAGGAGACTGAGAAATGATCCTCAGGTGAGGAAAGGTCCTTACCACAGAATCCAAGACCTTCAGGGGTTTGGGAACCCTTGGGAATGAACTGCAAAATTTTGCCAGCTTGGGCAATGAATGCTACATCTTCCCCACACCTTGGAGGGAAAGTCTTCTCAAGCATTCTTAGTCATTTTTATAACCCCAAAGAACTAAAAAATCAATGCTCTAGTTTCAGTTACTAAGTTAAGATACTGAGCATATTGCTTGACTGTTTAGTACCTCAGTTTCTCCATCTGTCAAGTCAGAATAATTTAATTCCTGACATAATTTAATTCCTTTGACATACCTGAAAAAATGTATACAGGTCAAGATTTTGTAAATTAAAAGAGATTTGAAATTAACTTAAGAATATGGCAATTTAAAGGAATCCTGGGTTGAATCCTTTTGAAAACTGAATACAGTCCTTTACTTTAAAGGCTAATTATACCCAAGAATCTATTTTGAGGCTCAGATTTTTGTATATTGGATTTCTTAATGTGAGACATATCTGCATCCTAAAAACTCCCATCATGGTTGGGGGAAGGTATCATCATCCTGGGAAAATGCTTTCGATTTTTAAAAATTATGGCTTATGATTGAGGGAAACACATTTTTGTTTGTTTACTTCTCTAAATTTGAATATTTAAAACTTAAACATATTGAATACTAATGAGATAAAGTATGTGTTTCTTCTCCTTCTCTCCTCTGAGAGAACTTGTACAGTTTAGTCTGCAATTCTCCTGGATCAGCTCCATTTCCCTGTCATTAGATGTTCTCTTCTGATGCCTTATATGTTCCCCCTTCTCAAATATTTAGTATTCTATACTCACTGCTTCCTGAAAATTGTTATTTCTGTTTGCTCCCCAAAGCCAATATACCTCTAAATTAAGAATAAATGAAAACAGTAAATATTTCATTTCTGCCAATCATGTGGGTGGGAGATAGGATGGATGGGAGATGAAGTGAGCTCATGAATACCCAAAATGATACACAATCACTTCCAGGTAGATTAGGAAACTGTGGCAGGGCTTGTTTTAAATCAGAGCTGCTCTCAGGGAGACAGACAATCCTAGCTGGCTTTTTGGGCATCAAAATATTTCTACTTCTTAGAAACTCCAGAAGGTGTGACTTTGTCCCTAAAGAGGTAGATCTGGGGGCCCAGCGGGTGCTGAAGGAACTCACTATCTTTATTGCTTTCTCCTAACTGCTGGCCCATGCAAGATGCCACGCACATATTGAGCAACATCTTGTATTTAGATGGGAATTAAGAGCAATGCACATGGAGTGTTCAGTAATGTGATTCTATTGACTATGGCCCAATTCCCATGGTGAATTCCTGTAAAAAACTCATAACTAGATATCATTTAGGAAGAAAATTAACCACCCAGGGAGTGAGGCTTCTTTCATCGGCCTCAATATCTCCACCTTCTGCAAATAGTAATGGGAAGGTTTAGTCAAGAAGAAGACAATGGGGTGAAGGGAATAAAGGAGAAAGTCATCAGGTTTCCTTGAGACAAAACAAATTCTAGGAAAAAACACCCTGCTTACCATCCTCATCATGGGCCATGGGACAACATCTTTTTCTTTGAGGAATGTTTTGTAGATAGGGAGGGAGATTTCCCTAAAAACTCTGTCAAAAGGCACAGTTACACAGAGACCAAACAGATTTTAAATTAATGGAATCCTGGAAGATTAACATTAGATTAGGCATCATGTGCTATTCTGTCCAACCCCTCCATCATATGTGGATTTCTGCTCTAATCCGACATGTATCAACAATGCTAGAACATCTCTGGGGATGGGGGATTCACTGCTTCCATGACTGGACAGCTCTAACCATTATGTAGTTATGTCCCTCCTTGAGCAGTTATTAAAACTTACTTTAGTAGGCAATGGGAACACAGCAGTGAATAAAAAAAACATGTGGTCCCAACTTCAGGGACCTTAGAATTGAGTGGATGATAAAGTGAAACCAGCAACTACAATATTGTATTCTTCCTTACTGAGCTCTCATGACTGCAAATACCATTCACTCACATACAATAAATCTAACCCATCTCCCATAGGACAAATCCATCTGTTGTCTAAAGGCAATGATCATATTTCCTTTTACAAACTAAAAATACTCTTCTACTCCTCTTTCTTCCTCTCTCCCTTTCTCCCTCCCTACTGTGAATTAGATAAACCTCATGAGTTAGAAGGAGAAATAAACTATACCTTTCAATGTATGCACTGCTGCCAAAATATTAGAAATTATATATGCAAAGATAAGCAAGCCAATACTTTGTTTTCTTTTCTTGCCTTCTGAAAGTAAAATAAAACTCAATATGTGAGGAACAGAAGGTAAAGTTACTCTTGTGTAAAGACGTCTTGTCTTAACTAGTTTTACTGGCAAATTTGGGTCCCTCTTCCACACCTCCCCTCAACCATTTATTATACTTTTCATATCCTCAAAATTTTTAATAAGAAATGTAAAACCTAACAAAGAAACCTAAACAAATTAAATGGGACCTATTTTTTTCACATGCAAAATGGATTTCAGTTTTGCCTTATGGAGGTCTTATGTTTCATTATTATTAAAAATGTCATCAATGTTTTGCCTGCTGGGAGCACAGATTTTTCTCCTATTTTTCAATCTTATTCAAGACCCCTTACTGCATATTTTATGAGTTATAGCAGCTTTTAGTTATTGCTTTTAAAAATTACAAGCTCCAAAGCCTACGTTGGCATTCTGCTAAGTGGTCTTTGCACATGTAATGTTGTTGAACATTTACAGGAAGAAATGTAATAAGAGAAACATTTGTGGGATGAATATATACTTGGGTAACCTTTAGAAACAGAAATAAGGCTGTATTGAGGGAGCACACTGAGTTCCTCCACATAACTAATTTCATGAGACTTTCTTCCAACTTGTGGCTAAGATCACAGGCTACAGCTTCATCTCACTTCTCTCCCTTGCCAATTTTGGGAAATTTGTAGTTAGAGCCATGTAAAGAGCTGAAATTGGGTGGGTTTCCTTGAAGTATCCTGTTTTCTCTTTGCCTTGCCCACTAGGGTGCTGTGAGCTTCTTGAACTTATGGTGTGTGTCTGCACTGTGTACTCTTATCTTTGTAGTTGGGAAGAATGGAGAGTGTTCATGGAAAATGGAGCAAAAATAGCTATGAGAAGTAGTTGAGTTGGAGAATATTGAGATTTTAGGAATTCATTTTTAAAGATTTTTTTTCCCCCCAAATAGATATTTCCAGAAAGCCTGGAGAGGGTGATTATGAGAATAAAATGGGATAAGCCTTGGGAAATGCATAGCATAGTGCCTGGCACCTCAAAAGTGCTAAACAAATGTTAATTATTATTCTTATTAGGTTGGAGACATACACATCTTGAGTGTGATTCTTTGTAAACCCTTTAAAGGGATTTGGGAAACAACTTTTTAAGGGGGCCTTAACTGCATCAGGAAACTTGCAGGAAAGAACACCTCATATGCCTGCCTCTAGGATCTATGATCAAGAGCAAAGTCCAAGAACCAATAATGGTGACCTGAGTTGAGCTGGTGACACCGAGCAGTAAAAAGGAAAGTGAATTTGATGAGGATTTGACCACTCCCTGTCTGTTGTATCTTGAGATAGCTTTGCTCAAAAGCAAACTTCAGAGGGCAATAAGCCTCATGACCTCTCCAGATCAATTTGTTTTTTGGCTTTCTCCAAACAGATCACCTTAGGGAAAGTGATGCAGCTCTATGGGGGGGTCAAGTAGTAGACCTTCAGGGTCATGAGAGAGAACCAAAACTTAGTTCAAACAGTTACCCCTCAGGACCCCATCTCAGTGCCATGGCTGACTTGAGGAAAGGGGTTCCCTCTCACCATCCCCACCCCCATCATACACACACCAAAGTTTGCTTTCAAATGGTGCTGTACGCATGTGTATCCTGGCTCTTTCTAGCAAAGCTGGAATGGAGGGACTTTTCCTTTTACTTCCATCCCTCACTTCTTCCATTGTCCTCCTCATTCTCCCTGGGGCTACTTTTTGAAAGCGTTAAACCTATTCTCTAACACTGTTCTCAATCTCCCAACTAGGGAAAGTCATTTGGGCAACCCAACTCAACTATTGTGATTTCATCCCTTTTGGGACAATCCTCAGTTAAGACAATGTTGCCTCAAATTCTGGAACTGAAGGTGATTTTATCTGATACAAAGACGTATACATTAATAACAATAACCATAAAAGCAAATATTCAGTGAGCATTTCTTGTGTACTAGATATGGCTTTAAATGTTTTGGTATGTGTTCATTTCATTTAATTCTCATACAAACCCTAAAATTTTGACCCAGAGAGTAAAAATTTATTTATTTAACACTCTACATCATTCCAGGAAGGATTGACATTAAGATTATTCCTATTCGTGAGAGGTGGGTTACAAGTTTAATTTTCAGCCTTCGACTAGCTAGTGTAAAGAGATTCTGAACCACTGTGATGTTTGATCTCCCCTCTATTTTTTTTTCTGAAATGCCTACAGCCCTTCAGAATGGACTATAGTGGCTTGACTCATTCCATTTCTGTCTAAACAGCTAAAGGTTGAGTAGTAGTCAAAAGAGAGGCAATATCTTAAAGATACCCTCTTGCCTATAACATGCTATGTGACTAGTGGAAATTCAAAGCAATAACTAGGCCAGTATAATATGAAAGGAGAAGGTGTGGGGCAGCTGAGTTTTCAGTCCACCAGGAGTCCAAATGTCAAAGTGGTTGTGACAAAGACTCCTTAGCAACAGCTCTGGCTACAGAGCATGATATGAAAGGAGCAGGTGAACACCCACCTGACATCACAGCTCCATCTGTGCACGCAGATGGCAACACTGTCAACAGCATCATCCTCAGACATGAAGGCAATGACAAGTGCATCACAAATGAGAATCACTACCAGACTGATGGCTTTCTTAAATCCAGAGCAAAGAAGAAGAATGAGCAAATTCACTAACCACAGTTTTATTTGTCAAAACCAGTCCTTTCTAGTGGTGAGATGATCTGACTTAGTTAAACCTACAAGTGTCTATTATTAAATTAAAATGTGTGGGTGTTCCCACATTTGTGTATTAACCTTATGCATTTTATCATCTCACAGCTGAAGTCCACTTAGGTTATGTTTCTGTAATTAACCCAAACGTAAGATGAACGTTGCAGAAGTCAAAGCAGACCTCTTATTCATTAATTTATTCAATAATTTCTCTTCCTCAATCTATCAGTTCACTGAATGTTCTACTCTTGTATCGATATTAACCATAGTTTCATCTTTAACTACAACATTTTTGTGAGCCCCAGAACAGTGTTGAACAGGATAATCTATCTTTGAATCAAACTGTTGAAAGTAATTCAGATTGTCCAGCCCTAGAAAATAAAAACAAAGTAAATCTGATTGAGATGCTGGGATCTATTCTACATCTTTATTAAGTAGCATTTTAAGTGTTTCAGGCAATGTTCATATCCTAGCACAGCTGGTGTTTCTCTTTATATGTTTTCAAAAGCAAAGCTCCTGTCGCATTGCTGGCTGGTTCTCCTTTGAAGCATAAATGGTACATTCACCATCTCTTGTATAGTTACTGACATCTCCACTTTTCCTGGAGATATATTTCTTTTCAGGGGCAAAGAAAAGTAAATCTCCTTAGTTGAGTATTAACAGTGATCAAAGTACAGAGGGTCCCAGAGATCGTGGCAAGCATGGAGCCTCATTTGGAGGACCCTGTAGACTGACCCCATACCAGTCTTTCCCCTTAGTTTTGTTGGCACAACTGTGAGTGAATTTCCTTGTCTGCTTTCATTTCCATTAAGAAAATATAGTCTAGGTATAACATTGATGGTTGAATTCTGGCTTACTTGCAAACACAAAAAGTCAATGTCATTGGATAGAGAGGCTGTGCGGATATTAACTTCAACCATTGTCCTGGAGGCGAGTCTATTCCCTCCCTCACGGAGTTCAACACCAGCAGGACCCCCACTGCTTTGCATATAAATATAATACCATAATATTTCTGTGAGACAGAAATCCCAGAAAGATACGATGTAATTTCTGCCTGTCCATAAACTTTCCCACTAGACGACACAAAAATGCGTAAAATTATATTTCTATTTCCTCGCCTTTCCATTTTAGCGGTGAAATTTATATTCACTGTCAGAGAGAGAAGAAAAACCTTCCAGAACAAAAAAAAATATACGCCCTTTTCTTCTTTTTCCTTTTTCCTATCTTCATGGCATACATAAAAATTAAGTACCAGGCGATAGCATAACTTCCCTGCTTTCATTGCCCTTATGATTTTTTTTTCAGAATTTACACTTAATATACTAAGAGGGTAGCACTGTTCTCTGATAGATACCAACCTGGCATCTTGAGCCATTGAGATGTTTGTTCTCCCCTCTAATTTTCTGAAATGGCTGCAGTTCATTTTCATGGCTGTATTCTTATAATGTGCTCACTGTTCAAATATCTATCTTCCAAGATCATGTTTTCGAGGTAACGGCGTTGGTCAGATGAGTTATTTGGTTAGTGCACAGTGCAGTGTCTCAATTGTAGCAGCCCCCTCTGTTAAGATTGCTCAGGTTTTGGTTCTCATTATGCATACCCATTCTGAGAGTTCACCATGTGCTGAGAAAGAAGTGGGACTAAGTGGGGCAGAATTTGAAATTATTTATTTTAGTGAACTTACCACATTGTACAACCATCATTATAAATCAGTTTTAGAACATTTTCACCATCAATAACAGTGCTAAAGCATATTCCCTATTAATCCCCATTCTCATACCCTCTCCCTAGACAATCACTAACCTACTTTCTGTCTTGATAACCTTGCTTTTTCTGGATATTTTAAATAAATGGAATCATAAAATATATGGTCTCTTGTGTCTGGTTTCTTTCACTGAGCATATGCTTTTGGGGTTTATCTATGTCATAGCGTGTATCTGTAGTGCATTACTTTTAATTCCTGAATGGTATTCCATTGCATGGATATATGACATTTTGTCTATCCATTCACCAGTGACACTTAGGTTGTTTCCAATACTGGATGCTTATGAATAATGCTAAGAACATTTGGTTACAAGTCTTTGTGGGGACATATGTTTTCATTTTTCTCGGATAGTTATGGAACTATTTTTTAAAACAGCTTTATTGAACTGTAATTGACATACAATAAACTGAATATATTTAAAGTGTACAGTTTGAAGAGTACTGACATATGTATACACCTGTCAAACCATCACCACAATCAAGGTAATGAATACATCCATCACCCCCAAACAACTCCTCCTGTTACTTTGTAATCTTCCTGCTTATCCTTCCCCACCACTCCCATCTTCAGATGACCACTGGCTTGCTTTCTGTCCCTATAGATAAGTTTTCATCTTCTAGATTTTATATGAGTGAAATTATAAAGCATATATTCTTTTTTTGTATGGCTTCATTCACTCAGCAAAATTATTTAGATTTATCCATGTCGTAGGGTATATCAATAGCTCATTCCATTTTTTATTGATGAGTAATATTTCATGGTCTGTATATACCTCAGTTTATCCATTCATCTGTTATTAGTTTTTGGGGTATTCCCATTTTTTTTCCTGTTACAAACAAAGCTGCTTTAAACATTCATATTTTTATGAATACAACCTTTCCTTCCTCTTGGGTGAATTCCTAGGAATGGAAAGTCTGCATTATATTCTACGTGTATGTTTAACTTTGTAGGAAATTGCTAAATCATTTTCCATTTTCCATTTTCCATTTTCCATTCCTACTACCCATGCATTGAGAGTTTCTATTCCTCCAGATCCTTGCTATCTTGTTATGGTCAGTCTTTTTAATTTTAGCCATTCTAAAAAGTGTTAAGTGTTATTACACTGTGGTTTTAATTTGTGTTTCTCTAATGACTAATGATGCTGAGGATCATTTCATGTGTGTATTTGCCATCTGTGTATCATCGATAGTGAAGTATCTGTTTAAAACTTTTGCCCATTTAAAAAAATTAGGTTGTTTGCTTTCTGAATATTGAATTTTGAAAGTTCTTTATAAATTCTAAATATAAGTCCTTTATCAGACATGTGCTTTGCAAGTATTTTCTTCCAGTCTGTGGCTTGTCATTTTATGAATCAAAAGAAAGTTGGAGCAGCTATATTAATATCAGATAAAGTAGATTTCAGAGCAAAGAATATTACCAGGTATAAAGAAGTTCATTTCATAATGATAATAGGGTCAATTTATCAAGAGGACATAGCAATTCTAAACATTTATGCAGCTAATAACAGAGATTTAAAATACATGGAGCAAAAACTGTTAGAATCATAAGGAGAAATAGGCACAATAATAGCAGGAGATTTTAATCTGTCTCTCTCAATAATTCTTGGAAAAATAGGCAGAAAATCAGGAGAGATATAGTAGATTTGAATGACAGTATCAACCTATTTCACCTGATTGATATTTATAGAACACTCCACTCAACAACGTGTAGCAGAGTATACATTTTTTTTAAAGTGTACATGGAAAATTTGCAAGATGGACCCTACTTTGGCCCATAAAATAAATGTCAATAACTTTCAAAGTATTTAAATTATACAACATATTTTTCTTTGCCCTCACAACGTTGTACATGCACAAAGCATGACTTAGACTGATCACCAACTCTCAGGGCCTGTGTCCTCTGTGGACCTGGTGTCCATAGGTCTTCCATGTGTCCAGCTCACAGGAGAATCAGACATGTAGCTGCATATTCCCAGGTTGCCCAGATCACATCCAGCTTAAACTACTCTTAACAAATACACTCAGAAGCTTCCACAGCCCTGAGAAGTTCCATCTAATTTTAGTTCCTTTTTGACTCTTCATTGATCTAATATTTAATGTCAACCTGCTCTGCCCTAGTATGGAGCCGATATGCTCATTATAAATTGGTTATATCACCTTCAAAATGCAGATCTAATCAATATACAAAATATACGTATTTTGCATGGAAAAACTGGATTATTTCACCACTCCCATGATGAAATTTAGAGTATAATCCTTTTCTCTCCAACTGAAGGTATGTTATTAATGGAGGAAACATGGTTTGCAGTAAACGGTATGGGCTCTAAAGACCAGCTGAGCTGAATTCAAATATCAGTTCTGAAATTATTAGGAAAGAGGCCTTGAGCCAGTCACTAAACTTCCCTGCACCTGAGCTTTCTCACTTAAAAATAGAAATTAATAACCACTAAGTCATGATTTTCCTCCAAGATTTAGTGCATAACATAAAGCACCAACCTGGAATACAATACACAATAAATAATGGCTTTTATAGTCAAATCATGATTATACAGGGTTATGTTAATAATGGTAAATAATAAGAAAAGATATTGAAATGTCTATTCAGAACTTCTGCCCATTTTTATAAATTTTTTATACTCTATGATGACTATATATATGCATCTATGACGTGCATTATTTATATTGACAGTGTATATATGAATCGATGTAAGTAAAATATATGTGTACATGATTTAAGTAGGTATATATGCTTTTATTGTCACATGGTTTATTTTAGGCATTCCTTTTTTTTTTTTAAATTTTTTTTGCTTTTACCTTTTTGCCTTTTGACCTCCACCCATTTCTCTTTCTCACCCCCTGCCTCTGGTAATCACCAATATATTCTCTTTATCTCTGAACTTTTTTTTGTCTGTTTTTTTTTTTTTTTAAGATTTTATTTATTTATTTGAGAGAGAGAGAAAGAGAGAGAATGCATGAGCAGGGAGAGGGGGAGGGGAAGAAGCAGGCTTCCTGCTGATCAGGGAGCCTGATGTGGGACTCGATCCCAGGACTCCGGGATCATGACCTGAGCTGAAGGCAGACGCTTAAGGACTGAGCCACCCAGGTGCCCGATTGTCTGTTTTGTTTTGTATTTGATTTCATATATAAGACAAATACCATATGATATGGTATTTGTCTTTCTCTGACTTATTTCATTTAGCATAATGCCCTTGAGGTCCATCTATGTTGTCACAAAGGGCAAGATTTCATTCTCATATATACACACATACCACCATTTCTTTATCCATTCAACCATTGATGGACACCTAGGTTGTTTCCATATCTTGGCTATTGTAAATAATGATGTCATGGGAATGGAGGTGCATATATGTTTTTGAGTTAGCATTTTCATTTCCTTCGAATAAATACCCAGAAGTGGAATTGCTGGATCATATGGTAGTTGTATTTTTAGTTTTTTGAGGAACCTTCATACTTTTTTCCATAGTGGCTGTACCAATTTACATTCCCACTAACACTGCACAAGGGTTCCTTTTTCCCTACATCGTTGCCAACACTTTTTATTTCTTTCCTTTTTTATATTAGGCATTCTTACAGCCATGAGGTGATATCTCATTGTTTTGATTTGCATATCCCTGATGGTTAATGATGTAGAGTATCTTTTCATGTACCTGTTGGCCATATATATGTCTTCTTTGGAAAATTGTCTATTCAGAACTTCTGCCCATTTTTAAAAATCAGGCTATTTTTTTTTTGTTTATTATTATTATTATTTTTTGCTATCGAGTTGTAAGAGTTCTTTGTACATTTTGGATATTAGCTCCTTATCAGGCATATGATTTGCAAGTATTTTCTCCCATTCCATAGGTTGCCTTTTCATTCTGTTGATGGTTTCCTTTGTGTACAGAAGCTATTTAATATGCTGCTGTCCTACTTTTGTTGCTTTTGTTTTGGTGTCAGATTCAAAAAAATCATCAAGACCAATGTCAAGGAGCTTGCAGCCTATGTTTCCTTCTAGGAGCTTTATGGTTTCAGCTCTTACATTTAAGTCTTTATTCCATTTTGAGTTAGTTTTATGGTATGTCTGGTGTAAGATAGTGGTCCAGTTTCATTCTTTTGCATGTGGTTGTCCAGTTTTCCCAGTACCATTTATTGAAGAGACTGTTGCTTCCCCATTGTATATTCTTGACTCCTTTGTCATAAATCAATTGACCATAAATGCATGGGTTTATTTCTGGGCTCTCTAAACTCTTCCATTGATCTCTTTGTTTGCTTTTATGCCAATATCATACTGTTTTAATTACTATAAGCTTTGTAATATAGTTTGAAATCAGGGAGCATGATGCCTCTGGCTTTGTGCTTCTTTCTTAAGATTTCTTTGACCATTCGTTTTTTTTGTTTTTGTTTTTGTGGTTCCATGCAAGTTTTAGGGATAAGTTTTTAGTTTACACATCATTAGGCATCACTCAACCCATTAAATTGACTGCTTATAACATTACTACATGCAGGCTATGTTACTCTTAGGAGAAAACGTGTTAGTAGAGATCACATAGTCTAATAGATAAACCAGGAAATATATAGAGTTTTAGACACTGGGTACTTATGAAATTGTGATGTTATTTAGAGAAGAGGAGGAAAACCATTGAGAGAGTGAGGGGAAAACACTCATTCTCAAAAACAGGTGGTCCCGTGGCTGACTCTGATGGTTGCTCAGTAAAGCCAGTGTCGTCTTCTTCTTGGGTACACAGCTATACTTCATTTCCAGCTTGCTGGGTGGTTAGACATGGTTATGTGACTGAGTTCTTGCCAATGGAATCTGAGGAGAAGAGCAGTGCCTAAATTATATGCCTGGTCCATAAAAGTCCTTCAGCATGTGCTCTTCATGTTCTTTTCCTTTTAAATGGTAGGTCACAGTGAGACTCTGGAGGATGGTAGAAGAATCTCGAGTCCCTGAATCATCACAGAGGAGGAGGGACTCCCACCAACCATGTACACAGTCCTTGGGTTTTTACTTAAGAAAGAAGTACTCTGTTACTGTGTTTGACTATTGACATTTTGGGGTTTATTTATTTCAGCAAGTGGCCTACACTAACTACTACAATCTAGTATTGGGTTTGGTCACTTGGTCTGCCTAGTAGATCATGCAGAAAATAGAAATAAGTTGTTTTGTAACAGATAAATGTGTTGTCTAAGTATCAGTTGCAATTAAAACTAAATATATTTGCTTTAAATCTACTTTTGTAATATATTTTGACAGCTTTAGTTTTGTTCTAGTCATATTTTGTGTTTATCTGTGACCTCCCATCCAGCCTCACCCCCTACAATTAATTAAGAATTATCTGATTTAGAATTTTTGAGAAATACCTAAATAGATGGCTACATTACTGTCATTTAAGTTTTTTTTATTTTTTTAAATTTTTTTTAAAGATTTTATTTATTTATTTGAGAGAGAGAGAATGAGAGACAGAGAGCACGAGAGGGAAGAGGGTCAGAGGGAGAAGCAGACCCCCCACTGAGCAGGGAGCCCGACGCGGGACTCGATCCCAGGACTCCAGGATCATGACCTGAGCCTAAGGCAGTTGCTTAACCAACTGAGCCACCCAGGCGCCCTACATTACTGTCATTTAGAAGATCCTTGGCCCTTCCCAAAACTACCCATCCTTTAAGTCCTGGTTCAAATCTTCCCTTCCTCCAGGAAGCTTTCTGGATACTCAAGCACAGAAAAGTCTCTCCCTTCTCTGAACTTGTACAACCCTGGGAACCTGGACTATCTGTTAAGCTCTAAAGCACAATTGCCTTTTTTTTTGATAGTTATCTTTTAAATATGTCTCTTATCCACTTCTTTTTTTCCATCCATCCATCCATCCATCCATCCATTAACCATATATTCAAGTACTTACATTGTTTTTGGGACTGTGCAGAGCACCGTGTCTACAGAGATGAATATAACATAGGGGTCTGCATTCACATTGGTACATGTACATGCAGGAACAGATCTGTGATCAAGCAGTACTCTAAAATTTAATAAAATATCATGATAATAGTGTATAAGAAGCACTTTGATGCATTGATGGAGGAGCAGGGTTGCAACTACAGTTATGATCACTTGGGTCTTTACATGTACCAGACCCTTGCTGAGTTCCTTGTGCTCAGTGTCTCATTTAATCCTTGCAAATATGCTGTGGAGACACTATGAGTTTGTCTGGGCTTCTGTAACAGAATACCATAGACTGGGTGGCTTATATGCATCAGACGTTTATTTCCCACATTTCTGGAGGCTGAAAGTCTACAATCAGGGTGACAGCATGGTTGGATGAGGGTCATCTTCCAGGTTAAAGATTATTTTTCTCTCTTCAGATGGTAAAAGAGGAAAAGAGAGTTCTCTAGAGTCTCTTTTATAAGGGTACTTATTCATGAGGGCTTTGCCCTTATGACCTAATCACCTCCCAAAGACCCAACCTCCTAATACCTACCCCTTGGGGGTTAGCTTTCAACATATGAATTTTGGGAGGACACATTCAGACCATAACAGGCATTAAGCCCATTTTACAGATGAGGAAATGAAAGCATGGAACATTAGCTTGATTTACCCAAGGTCACTTGGTGGATGAGTATCAGGGCCAAGATTGAAACGCTGGCCACTCTGATTTCTGAAGACTTCTAATCACTAAACTCTCCAGGCCTCCTCTGAAGGATCAGTAGCTGATAACTGAGTGTAGAGGAGAAAGAGTTACAGAGGAAGCTGTATGTGCAGGGCTCAGAGGATGAAAGTGTGTGACGAGTTTTGAGGTTCTGAGAGAGGATGAGAGTGAGGGTGAGGCTGGCAGGGGCTAAGGGGGAGTAAGAGGCTGAAGCCTGATTTCGAAGGGCCTTGGCATCACCGTTAGGAGTGTGAACTGAAGCTGGGCATAGTGGGAGGCCAGTGGAGTCTTTTAACCTGGGGGTGACTTCATAATGATGAGTGTTTACCAGATGCCAGGCACCATGCTCCATGCACTACTTGCCTATACTACTCCAACCCTGTGAGAATACTGTTGTTACCCAGAGGTCAGGGAAGGGAAAACTCAAGTACAGAAAAGTCAACCAGTGTGACCAAGGTCATTCTGTGAGAAAGTGACAGAGGCAATAGTCTCAAGGTGAGTCCAAGTTCTTAACCACTCTCCCCTAGACAGTCTCTCATCTTCTGTGATTTAGAAATGCTCCTGACTGGCAGAGCCCAGTAAGGCAAGACTAAGGTCAAGGAAAATGCATTCCTCCTTCCCTGGGTTGACCTTTGAATTATAGTTTTCTTCAGCAAAGGCTTATAGAGATTTTTAAGAATTATAAAAATGGGCAATTATTTATGCTGAAGATACTTCCCACCATCAATTCTTCCAGTAGAAAAATGCCTCGTCTTTCTCCACGTCTCAGAGAAAAACAGCTCCTTATTTTTGACAATTTTCTGGTCATCTGTAGTGAGTTACAATTACCCTGTTTTGTGTCTCCAGAAACCTATACCTGGCCTCAGGGAGGCATTACCTATTTGCAGAAGCCTTGAAGCACCACCAGACCTGCTCAGGCAGAACTTTCACTGCTGCTGAATTCTGATTGCATTATGACTTCCTCGATGTTCACAATATCATGTGTAAATAACAATTTGCAGTGTTTCTGGGAACACTCTTTGGTATCCAAGTAGGGTAATCAAAAATATATCCATAATTTGGTCACCAACTTATCTTTTCCTGCTCTGATGATTCGAATCACAAGACCAGAGATAAATAGGCCCTATGCACTTCTTAGCACATACTGTTTAACTTCTACAAATGTTGCCACGTCCAGCATCCCCCCTCATCCCCGACCTCACAAAAAGTTATTCTCTTTGTAGTTATTATAGAGGTCAGGGGGACAGCTTTTCTTGATGAACACCCCAGGATGCTTTGGGCAGTGACAAAGCCACAGAAAGATGATGACATTTGGAAAGTAGAAGGAAAATGTTAAGCCAAAGTAGGGCTCACATCTCAGGCTGAAGATCCAGGATATCTATAGGATTCCCATGTACACCCTGTGCATATTTACCATCAAGTGCACTTACCAGAGGCACCGAAATCCAGCCTTGTTTCTCTTACCAACCTCGGAGACCACGAGGCTCCATCAGGCCAGAGCAGGGACCTTTTCCTAATTTGCAAAAGAGGCACCATATGCACTAACAAAAGTCTTAGATCCCTGGCTCCATGTTATGGACTGAATGTTTGTGGCCCCCACTCTCCAAATTCATTTGTTGAAGCCCTAACCCTCAATGTGATGGTATTTGGAGGTGGAGCCTCTGGGAGGTAATTAGGTTTAGATGAGGCTATGAGAATGGGGTCCCCATGATGGGATCGGTATCCTTATTTAAAAAGGAAGAGAAACCAGAGTGCTTGCTCTCTCTCTTTCTGTCATGTGAGGACACAGCAAGAAGGCAGCTGTCTGCAAGCTGGGAAGAAGGCTCTCACCAGGAACTGAATCTGCAGGTACCTTGATGTTGGCCTTCCCTGTCCCAGAATGATGAGAAATAAATGTCTGTTCTTTAAGCCACCCAGTCTATGGTATTTTGTTATAGCATCCTGAGCTGGCTAAGACAGTCCAATTCCCAATGCAACCGTGAATTTCCTAAAGTATAACTATGACTCTTTTGGTTGCAGGTGGGAAAAAAAAGCCTTGAATTATCTTAAGCAGAAAGGGAAACCTATTTAACGAAAAGAGAAGGTATTTTTATAAGGGCTTGAATTGACAAATGCACACACTATGTATATCTCACTATGTATAAATTTTCCCTCAATAAAAATAAGCGATAAATGAACTCTACTTAATGAGTGTGGAGAGAGAAAGGCTTCAAGAAGAATAGAAATGTTTCTCCTGGGAGAAGGTGGTCTGGAATGAGATGAAATAGTGATGCCTATTACAACAATATAAAAATGGGAAGGACCCACATCATTCACATAATTGAGTTTGTCTCTTAGTAAAGAAAATATTTAAAAGAGTAGTAGACTACATATACTCAGCCAAAGTAATCAACAGAATTAGTTCCTGTAGTTATATCCCTCAAGCCTAATCTGAACAGTGTTCTCTATATGTGTCCTTCTATTTAAATCCTATCCATGGGGGCACCGGGGTGGCTTAGTCAGTTAAGCGTCTGCCTTCGGCTCAGGTCATGATCCCAGGGTCCTGGGATCCAGCGCTGCATGGGACTCCCTGCTGCCCTTCCTCCTGCTCATGCTCTCTCTCTCTCTCTCTCTCAAATAAATAAATCCAATCTTTAAAAATAAAAATAAAAATAAATAAATCCTACCCATAGGGTTTATTTCATGTCTCACTTTCCCCAAATGTCATGGTCATCACTGATCTATTTCTTCCTCCCACTGCATTTCCTGATCATACAATGTCTTTTATTCATAAATGGTTTTATATGTAGAACTCATCTCTCCTAGATTCTAAGCTCCACAAATATCTTTATAGTAATTGTTATTGTTAACATGAATAATTGACAATACCTTTCTTCGATTCTCTGCAATTTGTAGCCCAATCCCACATAAACTGTAAGTAATTACATATTTGGGAAGAGATTTAGGGAAGATGAGGTTTCATATTAGTTATATGAAGTACTTTGAATATTTATACAGCAGGAAGAACAGATAAGTGGCAGGGTTACTGATTTTTTCTTTTCTTTTTTTTTTTTTTTTTAAAGATTTTATTTATTTATTTGAGAGAGAGAATGAGACAGAGAGAGAGGGCATGAGATGGGGGAGGGTCAGAGGGAGAAGCAGACTCCCTGCCGAGCAGGGAGCCTGATGCGGGACTCGATCCCGGGACTCCAGGATCATGACCTGAGCCGAAGGCAGTCGCCTAACCAACTGAGCCACCCAGGCGCCCTGATTTTTTCTTGAAACATAAATGGGTTCCAGGCATTGAGTAATATGTTAATGAAAAATCTCAAGATGAAAGCTCAAACCCAAAGTGTTTGTAAAATATGAGACAGTGCTTTTTGCTGTGAAAAGTGAGGACACAATTACTTCATCTTCTCTACTTAGGGAAATCTCACCAAAAAAAAAAAAAAGTTCAGAAGATGTATATAAAGAGACATTCTTTCTAGAAGGTGATGGAAAACTTAACACAGATTTCCAAATCTGAGTCTTGCTAAGTTTTATTAATTTATACTAGCTGATGATGGACAATTTGAAGTTGTGAAAAGAATTACGTGGTATGTGATTTATGTGGTATGATTAAAAGGCAAAAACACGGATCAACAGTGTCACCAGAAAATGTTCCATAGGCAGCACCCTCTTTAGTGAATGAATTTTGAAAACTTTTCATTTTAGGATGTAAACAATGCTCCTTGAGTGACTGAAAATGGCTTGCTTAAAGTAACTTCCCTTTTGGAGCACCTGGGTGGCTCAGTCAGTTGAGCGTCTGACTCTTGGTTTTGGCTCAGGTCATGATCTCGGGGTAGTGAGATGGAGCCCCATGTCGAGCCCCAGGACTGGCTCTGCACTCAGCATGGACTCTCATGAGATTTTCTCTCTCGCCCTCTGCCCCTCCCCCACTCATGCGGTAGTACTCTCTCTCTCAAGTAAATAAATACATAAAATCTTAAAAAGTAACTTCCCTTTTATATGTGTTCTCTATATGTCTATGTTATTGTTGGATTGAATCCTCATGTGAATTTCTAACATTTTAGCAGTACTTTACAGTTTAAAAGTCCATTCTCATGCAACTTGACTTGATCACCCGAGGTAAACAGGTTTTGAGGCTTGCCAGAGGTTAGAAGCCCACTGAGTTGTGGGATGGACTAAAAATCAATATATTCAATTTCTTTTTTTTTTTTTAAGATTTTATTTATTTATTTGACACAGAGAGAGACAGAGAGAGCACAAGCAAGGAGAGTGGCAGGCAGAGGAAGAGGGAGAAGCATGCTCCCCGCTGAGCAGAGCGCCCCACGAAGGAACCCGGGGACCATGACCTGAGCCAAAGGCAGATGCTTAACCAACTGAGCCACCCAGGCTCAATTTCTAATATACCAGGCAACTAGTAACCACTGATTTGAATTGGACTAGTTCTAAATTATTAACTTTTAAGGTTGTGTTTTTGTTGTTGTTTGTTTTCGTTTTTTTGGGACAGAAAAGTGTGCCCCCTGGGTAAAAATTATAAGTGCGAAACCATCCTAGATAATTTAGGCTCTTAGGGATGATGCTTTGGGAACATAGTGAGCCCGACCAGCTGATTTTGGCTGAGTTCAATTGCACTGTAAAATTTATGATTTCTTTATTTTTGACTGTTTCAATTGGAAAGGTGCCTATTTGTCTATCTTACACATACAGACACATACACAGATAGATACATTTATATAAATTATCCTTTTATCCTTTTTATCTGGCAAGAGCAGATAATTGGAACTAAATTGACCCTTCGAAGTTCCATTGAGAATCCTCCCTCCTTCCCTTCCATCTGTACTTCTTCTGTAGAGGAATGTTTTTTGAGGAAATTAGGTTCACTGTACGTTTAAACCAATGTGTTTAGCTGCTGGCTATGCAGGTCCAGTTAACTCCTTTAACAAATTGGATGAAAAGAAGTTATTATATTATGTTTCAAGCCAATTAGGGTTGTTTCGGTTGAATGCTCCCTCTTGTAAACTTATTTAAAGTTAATAAAACACGGTACTGAAATATACTTCATAAGAGCAAAAGTCTAGAGGGGAAATAGAAGAAATATAGTGAGCACAAGGCATTTTAAAGGTATTTTATTATTACCTGTGACAATGTCTTTATTATTCCATAATAAAATGAAGTTTCTTCAATGGGTCACAATATGGCGAAGTTGAAGGAACTTAGCACTGGGGACTAGTGGCTCCAAGTCTTAATGTCAGTTCTGTGGCTGTGGAGTCTTGAACCTACTTTTCCTAATCTAGAAAGTGGAAATAATAATCCTATTGCCCCAAAGGTCCAATGATATAGTGAATACCATGTGCTTTGAAAAGCATGAATTATAAGTTAGAAATTATAAAATAAAGATGGAACACTAGGTGGTCTTTCTGAAAGTATTTAAAATATATACAAGGAGATTTACTTTTCTCAATACAAATGTTCCTAAGCAAGGACACCTGGGTGGCTCAATCGTTAAGTGTCTGCCTTTGGCTCAGTTCAGGGTCCCAGGGTCCCAGGGTCCTGTGATGGAGCCCCACATTGGGCTCCCTGCTTGGCAAGAAGTCTGCTTCTCCCTCCCCCACTCCCCCTGCTTATGTTCCCTCTCTCTCTGTGTCTCTCTCTGTCAGATAAATAAATAAAATCTTAAAAAACAAAACAAACAAAAAAATGCCACAAATGTTCCTAAGCAGAAATTTTATATACAAAACCTGAGTTTAATTTAGCTAAACATATAATCAACCCTCTCCTTCACGTGGCCTAATTATACTGCAAGTGAAAAAGGACTTTATAAAAGGCAAAAACAAAGGAAAATTATTTCTGCAAAAGCAGATAGTTTCTCCAAGTGCTGGAGATAGATCATTAGGACAATAGAGGGGGCTCATTAAGAATCCTGCAGCCAAATGAGAGGTCTGCTTTGAGCTTGTACCTGCAAAAGGTCTAGTGAGTTAGTAACTTTGAGCACTGGGACCAATCAAGAAGTCCCAGATCATGGCCAATAGTCCAAGGGCTGACACTGGTGATGGACCATCCTCCCAACAACACTTCCAAGTACATACTATCATCCACAATTCACAGATAAGGTACTGAGGAAGATTTCAGTACATGCCTAAGGACAACTGCTAGTCCGTGAAGGAAATGAAATTTGAGCCAGTTTCTCCTTGGGGAACTAATAATAGTCCATGTTCTTTTGGTCCTCTGGACTGACCCAAAAAGGTGGGCATTTTTTCCTTCAGAGGAGAGTGAGCCTTCCTCTGGGAAGCTTGCTTCCCCTTTCCCACCCATGCCTAATCCAAAGGCTGCTTCTCTGCTTGGCCTTCTGCTTTTGGAAAAGCTTCTACAAGTTCTTTATCACATGCTAAAATCAGAAAGTTCCAGGAAGGCTCCTAGAAATGTAATAAAATAATAGAGGTCAATATGTAAAACCTTATGTAATTTGCTATTATTTACTGCATTGTGATTTTTTTCTCCCAAAGTAATTACATATTTATGAAGGAAATTCTCATGCTTTAATTTGGTCAAAAGAAGATCTAAAGAGTATAATCAGTGTATCAAGTACTTAATGACTCCTCAAGTGATCTAAGAACATTGCTTTAAATAATTCCCGGATTGTGATTGTCAAGGACCTGTGCAAAAAGCATCCTGATGATCTTTTCCCCAGAGCTCTCCATGTCAGCAAGGCCATGGAGCTCTGGCATTTCCAGGAGTCCTGTTTCAGGCTGCTTCTTAGGTAGTCTTTCAGTTAAAGTCCCAGCAACAGATAGGCAAAGTCTTTTTTTTTTTTTTTAAAGATTTATTTATTTATTTTAGAGAGAGAGAGCTAGAGAGTGACAGTGGGCGTGCCAGTGGGGGGAGGGGCAGACGGAGAGAGAGAATCTAAAGCAGACTCCCTGCTGAGCTCAGAGTCCAACATTGGGCCCATTCCCACAACTCATGAGATCATGACCTGAGCCAAAACAAAGAGTGGGATGCTTAACCGACTGAGCCACCCAGGGGTCTCTGAGCTCCTTTTTTAAACCTAGTCTTTTACATTAGGTCAACTGAGGGTGGGAAGAATGTAGATTTCCATGGGGAATCACAAAATCTGATAGCTGGCCATTTTTCCCTTTCCAGAAATTTCACTTGGATTTGATTTTCCTCCTGGGCCTTAAGAGGTTATTGCCTGGTGACATGGCACCATGCTTTGGTTGAACCAAGTAGGAAAGAGGTTCACTGTATTTTGTCACTGTGGTCCTTCCTATTCAGATGAAATTAACTCTACCTTCCCTAATGAAAGGCCACAGAAATAAAAGTCCTTTCAACATATTTCATGAATTAGGGTGGTGGATGATGGGAATGTTATTTGATCTCATAATTATGAATGAGGTATTGATTGGCAGAAAGGAGACGGGTCCTCTCTTGGAAAAGCTCAGCCAGGCAGTGTCTCTACAGGGATAGGCTTTCTGACTTATTCTATGATCAGATTCACCTTTGCTGATCCAGGCTCTTATTTCAGGCAGTCACAATCTTCTGGGCTTGGCCTGAGCCATTGAGAAGGACAGCTCCCCACAGGGCAGGCTTTAACCCTGGGGAAGTCTTGGCTGGAATTTAGTGGCTCCACTTAAATTCAGTTCAGCGTCCTGGGGGAAAATAAGCAGGATAAGGGTTGTGATAGGAGCTCCCTAGGTGTCCTGGGCACACATATATTTCTAATCATTCAGAAAACATTATACAATAATAATGAGTTAACAATAATGTTACAGTTTGGGTTATAGAGTAGGTGCCAGACATCATGGTAAGGGTGCTGTATCTCCTTTAATCCTCACAATAACCTGGTGAGATAGGTATTATTACTCTCCTCATTTTCCTTCCTCTCTTTTTGTTTTTTGTTTGTTTACTTTCTGGTTTTTGTTTTGTTTTGTTTTTAGATGAGACAGTGGAGGGTTAGAATTGCTAAGTGATTTGACAAAAGCCATGTGTATGAGGCGCTAAGATTTAAGCCCCAATTCGTCTATTTCAAGCAGACAGTTCAAACGCACACACACACACACACTGCTTACATTTATTTATTTCCGTGTCTGTCCCTATCCCTACTAAATGTCATGAGTTCCTACTCATACTACCAATTCCAACCCCACAGCACAGGGGACATCCTAATCTTCTCTGTCTCCATAGTTACAACTCGACCTTGCACAGCATTTGTGCTGATTAAATATAACAGTGTAGATAAACCCCCATCAGCCCTACCACATGGTGCCTCATGTGAACTGGAAAAAGATGTCCCTTCCTCAAGGTAGAAACTTGGCAACTGAATGTGACTGGTTTCTAGCTCGTGCTCACCCTCTCGGCCGGGCATTGGTTGGGCAGTGCCCAACCAGAATAAGGTGACATGGAGGCCCTGCCGCTTGGAACATAGTAAGTGGTAAATTATTTTTGCTCAAGGTCAAGTCTTTCAGGGAAACACCATAGATACATACAGATAAAGAACTCATGACTAATCATTTTTCCTTGGAGAATTTTTCATAACTAACAGGGTAGTGGAATGAAAAAGAAAGTGTCACCAAGGTTTTCCACTTGGGTGAAAAAATCAATGCAATCCAGTGTGTTGTCGATATCACCAATTATATCCGACTGAACATAGATGAAAGTGGGTTGATGGGCCTATTACAGATTATTTTTTTAACCTGATGCCTGGCTATATGTCACCTTAAGCTCTGAATCAGAAGAAGGTTGAAATAAAAATAAAACCTATCCCTGTCTTCCAAAGCCTGGCTAGCAGCCAGGAAGAAGTTGATCTATCTATAATGTAGAGTACATAATTCAAAATGACACTGAAGTTAAGGGAAAAAAAAAAGAAAGCCTTGCCTAATTTCATGTACATGGTCAGTAAAGTTTGCTGACAGATTTATGAGCTTCAACCTGCTAAGCACTCCTCTGCTGAATTTTTTCACTAACTTGAATTTGAAGAGAGGCAAATGAGCTCGTCTTCAGGCCCTTCAGATGATCGTTCCCCTGGACCTGATGGACTTTAAATCTGTCAGAGAAACAGATAAAATTTGACTCCATGCTGCCGATGTCTGAGGCCCTGACATGGAGGCTCTTGGGACCCAGACCTTCACAACTGGCGTTGTCCGTGGAGAACAGCAAGAAGATTATGAGCATGACATCTGCATTAGGAATGGGCTGGACACAACGTGGACAGTCCCCCTCCTCTTTAGGAGCCTGTGCTACACAATGTTACAGTGACACAAATCTCTAAGCCACTGCAGCAACTGCTCAGCAACAACTTCTCAGGCTCTGTATTCCTTTCTAACCTTTCAATGGGGTAGAGGTAGAAGACCTCAGAACCACGTGGCCTCTCGCCTCCAGAGCCCAGGGACAGTGACCCTTAGAATGCCTTGGGGGGTGCTGAGGATTAAAGACTAACATCCAAGAGACGGAGCAGAGGTGACACGGTTGCTCCCACAGTGGGCAGCTCCCGTCTCACTGCTTTCAAAAGTTTAGAAGTTTTCAGGCTGAAACAGACGATGCAATATAGATGTAGGTAGATGAGGAACTGGCTCATGGGATGATGGAAGCTAAACTTTGTAGGGCAGGCCAGCAGGCTGGGAACTCGGGCAGGTGTTGATGCCGCAGGCTTGAGGCAGAATTCCTTCTCTGGGAAACCTCAGTTTTTATTTTTAAGGCCTTCAACGCTGTGGATGAAGCCCACTCACATGATTGAGAGTACTTTCCTTCACTTAAAATCAACTGATTGGAAATGTTAACCACATCTAACAAAACACCTCAGAGCAATACCTACCTGTGTTTGGTTAAATACCTGGGTACTAGAGCTTAGCCAAGTTGGCACAAAAAAAGCCTATCACATGGGCTTTGGATCGAATGCCCTATCTGATATGGGGAAGCCTATGCAAAGGCCAAGCCAAATGAGTTCTTTATAGTTTGTTTTCTAGTCATTGGATCCCTATGAAGAAAAAGAAGAGTGAACTCTCCATTAGATAATTCTGAAAGAGGTTGCCACAGAATGTGCATCCAGTAGGTGTTCAAAAATGGGTCTTTTGTCTTTCAACATGTAGGATCCCCTGCTCTTCTCCTCCTGAGGATGGGAGAAAGAGATTCATTCTGTCCAAAGGAGAGCTGGAGCTGAGGATTCCCTGGGCTGGTCCCTCACCCATAGCCAGGGTTCAGGAATCACCTTCTTTGTCACCCTCTGTTGTCTGGCAAATTCCCACCACAGATGGGAGGGAAACAGCATCACCCTGGGAGTGAGAGGGATCCCAGCGACTTCTTTTTTGGGGCCAGCTGTGTACAGGTGGAGTAGCTGTACCTCTGAGTGGCCATCACAGGGAACGCTCCCCCGCTCACACCTGTGTCCTCGATCTAGTTGGGCTGCAGAGGTTAGGTGTGGTTTTAGAATGAAACAGATCAGAATCTGAACTTGCTTCCCCCATTTACCAGCTGTGACACACGAGCCAAATTATCTGCCATTTCTCCATTTGCAAAATGGGGCCACTGTATCTGTTGTATAAGGTTGATGTAAGGAGGAAATGGGGTAATATGGGAAGAACATGGTGTAGTGCTTGGAACTAAGTAAGAATGTGGTACCTGTTAACTGTTATTGCTTCAACTTAAAATTCTACCAGTTGAGAAACATTCTTTTAGCTTAAATCCTCCACACACATATTTTAGGTCCACCCGACAGAGGAACCTCATTATGTAACCATCACCCAGTGTGAATCAATATCCCTGGTCACTTTCCTACATGAGACGAGTGAACTGGGCACTTGGGGAGGCCAGAGGTGAGTATAGAGGAAGTAGAAGTAAGTTATATTTCACAGAATTTCCCTAGCTCCAGATTCATATTTCTTAAAAAGAAAAATTGGATCACCTGGCCAGATGCTACTTCATTATTACCAACATTGTGGTCCCATAGAAAGCCCCCTGTGTTGCTGTTAGGGCATGGGGTAGAAGGAGCTAGATTGTAAACAGAAGAAAATTCAATTCTATTCTAAACAAGGAGAACCACAAAGCTAAGACTCAGGCCAACATTCTAGAAGGGAAAAATAAAGGAAAAGAAGAGGAGGGAAGACAGAGGCCCATGAAAGGCTCAGAATAATTCTTTGACTTTTAACTGTCAGCATCCAGGCAATTGGAATACACAGAGGTTTCCTGAACAGATCATATCTGAAACTAAAACTGTAGGTAATGGTTTTAAAAAACCAGCACAAAATTCTCTAGCTCGCAATGAGGGTTGCATCATGGTGACAAGGGCATGGGGTTGAGTCATGTGACGTGGGTGTGACTATCAGGTGGAGCACTGGCTGGTGGTGTGACCTGGGCCTCAACTCCTGCCTCTGTGAATTGAGAATAATAATAAATGATAATAATACCACCTACCTCATATGGCTCTTGTGGAAAGTAAGCGTGCATGTGTAAGTGAAGTACTCAGCCAAGTGCTTGACATCTAAGTAGTCGATAAATTCTTTTGTGGTCCTCAGCATCATCGTCACCATCATCATAATCACCCTCTAATTCATGAAACAGGAAACAGTGGAATCCAAAATGGACTAGCAGTGGACTCTGTATTATTCCAGATAGACCTGCAGTCAGGAGTTGGTTAATTAAAGGTCAGGTACCTTAAAACCAAACCTATTCAAAGGCATTGAATGGCTATGGAAATAGAGCTGAGAAAATAATCTGCAGCTAGAAACAGAGACGCTGCCTACTAGAAGGTTTTTCAATGAGTCAAACCACAGCAGGACATCCCTGAAGTCTCCACTAACAGAAGACAGCTGGTTCTAGGGCTCAGGACCCCAAATGGCCTGCAGGAATCTTTGATGGTTAAGGAGATGTGGGTTTAGGATTCTCAGCTGGGAAGGCGTGTGTTGTATGAATAAATGGAAGAACCAAACCACACAAGGCAGACAGCTACAGGCTTTCATGGGCATTAATTTTACTTAGTATCACGAACGTTTAAATGCTGCAAACACACAAAAGCAAGACAAATGGGAAAGCACAAAATGACCATTAGGATTATAATATGCGTGTGAGGAAGCCATTGAAACACTCTCTGCAAATAAAGGGTCATATAAATACTAAATAATTCTACTCATTATTATTAATAATGTGTCATCTGGCCAAAGTCATTCCTTAAGTACTTTATGTTCTCTGCTGGAATCAAGTCTTTAATCCCATTTATATAGTTAATGGGGAAGTCCTGAGTCCAAATTAGGTTCCTGGGAAGATGTATTAGAATTACAGGCAAGGGGAGATCCTTTATCCTTTTTTTCCCCTCTGCAAATGTGAGGTTGTCTTTACACCCAACACTTTTTTGCCCCTGAACTCTACTTGGATGAGACCGTGGAAGAAGTGGCTATTATAGCTCATGATGGTTTTGAGTTGGATGACCCATGGCTAGGACCTCAGAATAACCCTGGTCCATTAACAAGCTCCTTCCACAGAAGTCACATTCCAATTGGCCCTAGCAACCAGCTTTCTCTGTGTGTAGTGAAATAGGGCAGAGTGGGAGAATGCCCAATGATGTGCCCTCTCAAACTCTGCAAGGCAATTAACCTATGACCCTTTTCCAAAATGGGGCAGTAAAGCAAGGTGACTAAGAGTGTGGGCTCTAGAGTCAGCCGCGCCTGCTTCGTATCCCAGCTCACCAGTATCTGAATCCTCATTGGTTAGTTTGCTTAATGTATTCCTGACCAATTTGTCTCATCCTTGGAAGAAAGATTGAGCCTTTAAAACAGCTATAATAGTAACTACTTTTAGGTTTATTAGATTTATTTATTTATTTATTATTGTTATGTTAATCACCATACATTACATCATTAGTTTTTTTTTTTTTTTTTTTGGCTTTAATATTAGATTTATTTCGATTATTAAAAGTTACATCTGAGTTTTTCTTTTTTTTTTTAAAAATTTTTTTATTGTTATGTTAATCCCCATACATTACATCATTAGTTTTAGATATAGTGTTCCATGATTCATTGTTTGTGCATAACACCCAGTGCTCCATGCAGAATGTGCCCTCTTTAATACCCATCACCAGGCTAACCCATCCCCCCACTCCCCTCTCCTTTAGAACCCTCAGTTTGTTTCTCAGAGTCCATAGTCTCTCATGGTTTGTCTCCCCCTCCGATTTCCCCCCCTTCATTCTTCCCCTCCTGCTATCTTCATTTTTTTTAACATATAATGTATTATTTGTTTCAGAGGTACAGATTTATTTATTTTTATTAGAAAAGGAAGGAAGGAAAGGAGGGAGGAAGATGTGGAGAAGGAAGGAAGGGAGAGGGAGGGAGGGAGGAATGGAGGAAGGAAGGGAGGGAGGGAGGGAGAAGGGAGGGAAGGAGGAGGGGAGGAAGGGAGGAAAACAGACAGGTAGAGAGAAAGGACTCCCTGAAGAGCCACAGCTTTACCTGACAGATCTGAGAAAGGACAGGCTAGAGGACCCTCCCCAGAGCCCAGGGTCTCTCCTCCCAGAGTCTGGCCTTGTTCTCTGTCACTGAAAAGCTCAAGAGCAAGAAAGCTGTGAAGCCCAGTGGAGTAGCTGCCTCCTAGGACCAAGACCGGGGGTGCTGTTTGAGCAGCAGTGACAACTTTTGCTTTTTGCTCAGAGTGGTGTGGTCTGTGCTGTGAGCATGTTTAAAGATTACAAAGAGAGGGAGGTGTGAGTCTCTTGCAGAAGATGTTTTGGCTGAATCAACGTGTCCTTGCTCTGCAATTACCAGTCTAATTAGAAGGGGAGTTTACAGCTCAGAAGACTGTCATCTGCTCTGGCTACATATATAAACAAATACATTGTTTGAACTGGAAACGTCTTTAGAAACACATGAAGATCTCGCTCCTTGGTTTCAGGGAGGTTATTTCAGGAACACGAACACTGAACTCTTGGTCGAGAGTACCCATCTCATTACTGCAAGTGATATAAGTGAGCCCATACGGAGTATTCAGTACATTTTCTATCAAATGCTTCTAGATTATTCTACACCAGATATTTCACAACCAGGAGTTGAAAGTCATCATACATTGACAACACACTTATGGAGTCTTTTCAATGTGCCAGGTACAGAGATATTACTTTATAAATTATTTTTCTCTTTTATTTTTAGGACAACCCCATTTTTTTTAGGTGAGGAAACTGAGCTGGATATGTTAAACAACATTTTCAAAGCCATGCTGATAAGCGCCAAACTCGGGTTTGCACCTACATTTACACTACCACACTGGCGGGGGCACTCATGCCCTTCCGCTGGGAGGAAGTTGGCAGAAGACAGAGGCATTGGTCAGGTCCATAAGGGGCGACAAAGAAAGCAAATCCTGAATTGTTGATAGTGACACTCATGATAATTGTCACCCTCGAATTCGGTAAGATTTACTATAAAATGGGAGATTTGTTAGAATGTAGAAATGCCTATGCCTATGCCCTGCAGGCAGGTGCCCACTGGGCTCTGGAACTGGCCGGTGCTGGACCTGCTCCTTCCCACCAGGAGAACGGGGCACAGGGGACAGGCCATCATGGAGATGCTGTGTCAGTGACTGAGGCATGACTTCTGCTGCAGGAGAACAAGTAGTTTTGCCTGATGGCAAAGAGCAGGAATTGGGTTCTCCTGGAGGCATTTGAATGAATGCTGCTGTGTAGGGAAGCTCCTGGTCCTCAGCCCTTCTGTCAGGAGCCTCCGTGCATCAGAGTCCAGCTTCACCAACATCAAAAGCCCCTGCCGAATGTGTTCTGCTCATGGGTGATTGATAAAACCCTTAACATGCTGATTCTGTAATGCCCTCATGTATTTAAAATATAATTAAGGATTCGAACAAAAAGATCCATTCTCACTCTTGTCTCTCCTTCTTCAAGTTTACACTCTTCTCCCTTCTATGACTACTACTTTTTAGTAGTTTTTTTTTTTTAATGTGTCCTCTCTAGGTTTTAAAAAATGCAGCTAAAATATGCATAGGTATAGTCCTTTTTTTCTTTGTTTACGTAGAAAGTGTGACACGGCTCTGTACCGTTTCTTTTAGCATATCTTTTTATTTTCAGAACTTGGAAAGATCTTGCATCCTTTTCATAGGTGCACGATGTATCATAGCATGGGTATATGATAACTGATTCCATCAATTTCCTACAGGACACTCAGGTTGTTTACAATATTTTGCTATTTCCAAGGACGTTGCAGGGAACAACCTGTATGTGCACCGTTTTATGTGTATGTATAAAATGCACCATTTTATATGTACTTCTGGAGGTAAAATTTCCAGAGGTCAGCTGTTGTCAAAGGTATATGCATTTTCCTTGAGGAAACTATTGGCATTAAATGGGTATTCTGACAACCTGAGTCAAAACTTTAAAATTCATCCTTGAGAGTGCATTAGGTGGTATGTGTTTTCTTCACTCTTTAGGAGACGAAAATCTTCATCGGAAGCTCCTTTCCAAGTCATCAATACAGAGCTTTCCTGTTTCTTGAAATTAAGAAGCCACATGACCCACTTAATTCTCCTAGAACCCGGCTCTTCCCATCACATGTCACCACTCAGACATCTCCAAGTGGGTCCTCAGTGGCCACAGTCTGGAAGCCAAGGCCTTTCACTCTCAGACTCTAGTAGACATTTCCACTGCTCCTTTGGCAGCTCTGTGCTCCAGGCCCATCCCCACATAGGCCTGGACTCTCCAGATGCAACCCCCACCCTCCCCTCCACTCCTACCCAGCACTTCATTTGTCCTGATCTGGTCCTTATTCATGTTGCTCGGTGTCCAGGGCACACACCTTCTGTGTCTTTCTCTTTCCGGGCTACACAATCTTTTGGTGCAGGAGTTTCTCTACCTTCTCCAGGTAATGTGTTTGCACCAGCAACTAGAACCAGCCTTGTACAAGGTCAGTGCTCAGGAAAGATTTGTGGTGATGCTCAGCAACTGCTCTCCGAAGCCCTGAGCTGTGGCTCCCCCATCTTTGCACAAGTGACTGTGGTACCAACTTCCCTCCATGGTAACTTTTCGTGATTGTTTCTGTGGTGGCACCAGTATTTCTCACCTTCTCAGAAAGAAGGGCTTCAAACAGCCCGTAGGCCCCACTGAAGCTGGGCAGCTCCATTTTCCTCCCTTCTGGAAAGCTGCCCACAATAGGCCCTAGTGAGGCCCCACTACTAAAGGATATTGTGCCACAATTCGTCTTTGAAAGTTCTGGGTCAAAATCCCCTGCCATCTGCCTTCTCAGCTTCTTTCTCTTTAGCCTTAAGAAAGACAAAGCCCTGGGGGGTGGGGTGGGAGGAATGGGGTGGCTGGGTGATAGACACTGGGGAGGGTATGTGCTATGGTGAGCGCCGTGAATTGTGCAAGACTGTTGAATCACAGATCTGTACCTCTGAAACAAATAATACGTTATATGTTAAGAAAAAAAAAAGAAGATAGTGGGATGGGAAGAATGAAGGGGGGGAAGTCGGAGGGGGAGACGAACCATGAGAGACGATGGACTCTGAAAAACAAATTGAGGGTTCTAGATGGAATGGGGGTGGGAGGATGGGTTAGCCTGGTGATGGGTATTAAAGAGGGCACATTCTGCATGGAACACTGGGTGTTATGCACAAACAATGAATCATGGAACACTACATCAAAAACTAATGATGTAATATATGGTGATTAACATAACAATAAAAAAATTAAAAAAAAAGAACTAAGTGCTCCGAAACACAGAGCAAAGTACATAACACTAAATACATGCTGTTTAATAATAGTAACAAAATTATGAAATGCTTGAACTTTGCAAATGAGGAGTGTTGTCTGCATTGCTGTGAGGGAGACAAAGGAAGATAGTCTTTGGTATCTACTTGTGCCTGTTTTCTTAAAATTTTCAGAAAATCCTCTTCAAATAAGCAATTAGGTCACTGCCAAAAGGGGATATATTTTAGGTTTTTCTTCAGAAATGGAACTATTTTCCATTATGATCAACTAATTACTAATAACCCAAATTCATTTTTCTATTTACTCAATCCATTATCAAATAGGTAGTTTAGTCATTTATCATTCAATGAATATATATTAGATGAGAAGTTATATCCTAGAATACTGAAACTATAAAAACTAATGGTAGGGGGGTGGGAGGATGGGTTAGCCTGGTGATGGGTATTAAAGAGGGCACGTTCTGCATGGAGCACTGGGTGTTATGCACAAACAATGAATCATGGAACACTACATCTAAAACTAATGATGTAATGTATGGTGATTAACATAACAATAAAAAAGAAAGAAAGACAAAGCCCTCTGTCCCCACTGAGTGAGCTCTCATACCAACAAAAGACCTTTCCCTTCCTCTCAAGCTTGCAGAGAACTCAACACCAGATGACTTACTGAAAGCTTCAAATTCAGCTTCACAGTTTCCTATTTGCACACGGGGACCTGGAAATCAAGTCTTAGAAGCCACTCTGTTGAGCCTGAAGTTTACTTTGTCAGAAATGCACGCTCTTCTCACCATGACTCTGTAATAATGCAAAGAGGAGGCGACCAACTCCCTGCTCCTATATCAGTATCCTCAAAGTGTAGTCCATGCACCATCACATCAGGATCATCTGGGTGATTTTGTTGCACATTAAATTTTGAGAAACTTTGATCTGACTATTGGAGGTAATTAATGAAAAGCCCAGGAAAGCAAAAGGGACTAGGATTCATGATCTACAAATCCTCCCCCACTTCCTAGACAGCTATGCTGGGTTATCCTAGTGGGAGTTACATCCATCATTTGTGCTAGAGAAACCAAGCTCCCCAAATCTGCCCAATCTATAAACTGTATAAACCAGGGGTGCGTAATCTGGGGTCTGTGATGTATTAAAACATGTCTGTTAAACCTTCAGTTGTTTTCTTCAGTTGGGGTAGCTGTCAGGATTCTTCCTGTCAAAAGTGTCAGAAATCTCATCTAAATCTGTTTTAAGCAAAAAAAAAATTTTTTTTTAACTTTCACAAGTGGAAGTTTCAAGATCGAGGCATAGCTGCATCTTGAGGCTCTGTTGGCTTTGCTTTTCTGAGTATGGGTTTCACTCTGAGGCCTGCTCTTTCCTGCCTTGGACTCCAGCTCCAGTCTGAGACTCTCTCCACTCAGAAGGAGAGGGTTCTCCTTCACAGTAACTTTAGATGAAAGCGCTGAGTGGTCACTTCTGAATCAAAGGCTCTCCCAACACACACACACACACACACACACACACACACGCACGCACACACACACACACACAGACAGAACAGGGGAGAAATAGATTCTGGAAAGGAAATTCTTATTGCATTACCAGAAATGGAAATGGATATTATACAGGCAAAACAATAATTTTCACTAAGGTTCATACATTTAAAAAGCAACACAGAAACTGATCAATAACCAATAAAAGGCAATGGTACTTTTTATGTACTTTAGAGGTAATTGTGATTTCATAAGAATCTGGAATTTGAAGTCAAAGGCCTAGATTCTTGCTACTACCTCTAAGAGCCTCTTGGTGCATTCCATTTTATTGCCCAGAAAACAGAAGCAACACTTACTCTGAAGAGCCCCTCCTTTCAAAGCAGACCTGGCACTTATAATTATTCATTGAGTGCCTGGGTTTCATCAGACTGTAAAACCCATGCGGGCCAAGCCCATGGCTATCTTATTCAATGCTGTATTCCCAGTGCCCCCCAACAGAACTTGACATACATTAGATAGATGCTCAATAAATACTTGAAATATAAATTAAATGAGTTAATACATGGAGCAAATAGAATTGGGGGAAAAGTCGATAAACCAGAATGTTATTGTCTCAATCTGTGGATTCATATTAATAGAAAATCAGATTACATGCAGAAGGGAATGTCAGGAAACTCCAGTTCCAATCCTGGTTCTGCTGTTAATTAGGGTCATGACCTTAGATAATCATCAACACTCTCAGAGCCTCAATTTTTGATCTGTAAATGCTGAAGGGGATGATTCCTAGAATTCTCACATTACAACTAAATTCTGTTAGTTAAGATATGTGGTGAATCAGAGTATGATCCCCCAAATATATATTAAAATATAATATGATATAATATGTAAGTATAAAATATATATTAAAATATTAATATAAAATATATATTAAAATATTAATATAAAATGATTGCTCTAGACTAGACTTGTAGGTCATGGGTATGAGTTCTGCCCATGGAGACCACCATTTTCACCCCTCCTTCCTTTTCTTTCCATTCTTTCTTGTACTTGAATAATTATTAAATGCTTGCTCTGCGTGTTCTGGCTCTGTTGATGATTAAAAATTAATCTCATCAATCTACATCCTTGTCTTGATTATGCACCCCCCACCTGGGCCCTGTAGGTTCTGTCTTTGATGACAATCAAAGTCTAGCCATCAAAGATCTACCATGTGTAATTCCATAAACTGATTAAGAGACATTCTTTTCTGACCTTGATGTATTATGAAAATGACAGAGGCTAATCCTTCCTGAAGTATAATTTTCTGAGAATAGAACTTTGGTGTCAAAATGATAGCCAAGTCCAGGGGCACCTGGGTGGCTCAGTCGTTAAGCGTCTGCCTTCGGCTCAGGTCATGATCCCAGGGCCCTGGGATCGAGCCCCGCATCGGGCTCCCTGCTCGGCGGGAAGCCTGCTTCTCCCACTCCCACTCCCCCTGCTTGTGTTCCCTCTCTCTCTGTCTCTCTCTCTCTCAAATAAATAAATAAAATCTTAAAAAAAAAAAATGATAGCCAAGTCCACACTGGAGAGGGGTTTTTCTATACTAACCTCTTCTATTTTGTGACTTCCTTTTTCCAAAATGGATTAATTGGGTGGTACTTAGTTTCCCAATAGATTCCCTTGTCTTCAACCATAAATCAATGGTGTCCTTGCCAAACTGACTTCCCTGATGAGACTTTGGGAAAGGAAATAACAAATCCTCAGACAATACACTTTATATCTTCCTATTACTTCAGATCTGCAGGTACAGTAGCTTTCACATGCTTGTTTATTAGTTCAATCCATT
Organism: Phoca vitulina; assembly: GCF_004348235.1. Lineage (NCBI taxonomy): Eukaryota > Metazoa > Chordata > Mammalia > Carnivora > Phocidae > Phoca > Phoca vitulina. Next base: position 7,436,397 of record NW_022589731.1, on the reverse strand, counting down.
AAGAGAATAATGATCAAATATAAATACCCCAGGCAGAAACATGACAAGGGTAAGGAAATAGATGACTACTAAGGAAATAGATGACTACTGGCACTCATTTGTAATATAATAAATAGTATTTCAGTATGTTGTAAGTTTTTGACCTTAAGCAAGAGAAAGTTGATGACTTTAATAGAGTTTTCTTCACAAGTCTTTTCCTTTCTGCTTTAAAACTCCTGACTTTTTTTTTTTTTTTTTTTAATCTGTAGTTCTCTTACAACTGATTTACAACATACATCTCCGAGTTTCAAAGCCAGGGTCCACTTGGAGAATGCTTGGTTGGCTGGATGGGCACCTATAGCCTACAGTAAGCAGAGGCTCTCCAAGTTTGGACAAAGCAGAGTTGGAAACACGCTCCCTGCTTAATGCAGAAAGCCTGCACCCTAGATTCATAAGAGGCACTGCTTCGGCTCCAACTCCTTAAGAATTTAGCTTAAAAAATATACTCTTAGATGCACAGCTTAAGAATTATGAGATTTCTAGTCATGTAGAAACCATTCCATCGATGGGAAATTTGGGGCACTAACTTCTCTAAGCTTCAGTTTCTTTGTCTATAGGATGTAAGTGACAACAGTATCACCTCCGAGGGTTGTGGTGAAGAGTAAATGTCATTAGGCTTGTAAGGGCTTAGCAGGGCTTGGCACATACGACATGTTCTGTAAATAGTGGTTTCTGATCCGTGGATGTCAGGGTTCTTGCTGTCCCCTTCACCGCAGCCTCTTGTCACTGTGTATCCAAAGAAATGCTTTTGGTTCTAGGGGTAAATGGAACCAAAGGTAGGAGGAATCCTGCTGATTAACATAAGATTTGCCAGCATTTTTTTTTAGTTTTTTTTTTTATTATGTTATGTTAATCACCATACATTACATCATTAGTTTTTGATGTAGTGTTCCATGATTCATTGTTTGCTTATAACACCCAGTGCTCCATGCAGAACGTGCGCTCTTTAATGCCCATCACCAGGCTAACCCATCCTCACACACCCCTCCCCTCTAGAACCCTCAGTTTGTTTTTCAGAGTCCATCATCTCTCATGGTTCGTCTCCCCCTCCAATTTCCCCCCTTCATTCTTCCCCTCCTGCTATCTTCTTCTTCTTTTTTTTTTAACATATATTATTTGCTTCAGAGGTACAGATCTGTGATTCAACAATCTTGCACACTTCACAGCGCTCACGATAGCACATACCCTCCCCAATGTCTATCACCCAGCCACCCCATCCCTCCCACCTTCCCCCACTCCAGCAACCCTCAGTTTGTTTCCTGAGATTAAGAATTCCTCATATCAGTGAGGTCAGATGATACATGTCTTTCTCTGATTGACTTATTTCGCTCAGCATAATACCTCCAGTTCCATCCACGGCATTGCAAATGGCAAGATTTCATTCCTTTTGATGGCTGCATAATATTCCATTGTGTGTGTGTGTGTGTGTGTGTGTGTGTGTGTGTGTGTGTGTGTGTGT
>NW_022589731.1:7345880-7434889 GCF_004348235.1 Phoca vitulina | reverse complement strand
TGTGTGTGTGTGTGTGTGTGTGTGTGTGTGTGTGTGTGTGTGTGTGTATAACACACCTTCTTTATCCATTCATCTGTCGATGGACATCTTGGCTCTTTCCACACTTTGGCTATTGTGGACATTGCTGCTATAAACATCAGGGTGCACATAGCCCTTCAGATCCCTACATTTGTATCTTTGGGGTAAATACCCAGTAGTGCAATTGCTAGATCATATGGTAGCTCTATTTTCAACTTTTTGAAGAACCTCCATACTGTTTTCCAGAGTGGCTGCACCAGCTTGCATTCCCACCAACAGTGTAGGAGGGTTCCCCTTTCTCCACATCCCTGCCAACATCTGTTGTTTCCTGACTTATTAATTTTAGCCATTCTGATTGGTGTGAGGTGATATCTCATTGAGGTTTTGATTTGGATTTCCCTGATGCCAAGCGATGTTGAGCACTCTTTCATGTGTCTGCTGGCTATTTGGATGTCTTCTTTGGAAAAATGTCTTTCATGTCTTCTGCCCATTTCTTGATTGGATCATTTGTTCTTTGGATGTTGAGTTTAAGAAGTTCTTTATAGATTTTGGATACTAGCCCTTTATCTGATATGTCATTTGCAAATATCTTCTCCCATTCTGTCAGTTGTCTTTTGGTTTTGTTGACTGTTTCTTTTGCTGTGCAAAAGGTTTTTATCTTGATGAAGTCCCAATAGTTCATTTTTGCCCTTGCTTCCCTTGCCTTTGGCAATGTTTCTAGGAAGAAGTTGCTGCGGCTGAGGTCGAAGAGGTTGCTGCCTGTGTTCTCCTTTAGGATGTTGATGGACTCCTGTCTCACACTGAGGTCTTTCAATCATTTGCAGTCTATTTTTGTGTGTGATGTAAGGAAATGGTCCAGTTTCATTCTTCTGCATGTGGCTGTCCAATTTTCCCAACACCATTTGTTGAAGAGACTGTCTTTTTTCCATTGGACATTCTTTCCTGCTTTGTCGAAGATTAGTTGACCCTAGAGTTGAGGGTCCATTTCTGGGCTCTCTATTCTGTTCCATTGAGCTATGTGTCTGTTTTTGTGCCAGTACCATACTGTCTTGATGATGACAGCTTTGTAATAGAGCTGGAAGTCCGGAATTCTGATGCCACCAGCTTTGCTTTTCTTTTTTAACATTCCTCTGGCTATTCGAGGTCTTTTCTGGTCCCACACAAATTTGAGGATTATTTGTTCCATTTCTTTGAAGAAAGTGGATGGTATTTTGATGGGGATTGCATTGAATGTGTAGATTGCTCTAGGTAGCATTGACATCTTCACAATATTTGTTCTTCCAATCCATGAACATGGATCATTTTTCCATTTCTTTGTGTCTTCCTCAATTTCTTTCATGAATATTTTATAGTTTTCTGAGTATAGATTCTTTGCCTCTTTGGTTAGATTTATTCCTAGGTATCTTATGGTTCTGGGTGCAATTGTAAATGGGATCGACTCCTTAATTTCTCTTTCTTCTGTCTTGTTGTTGGTGTATAGGAATGCCACTGATTTCTGTGCATTGATTTTATATCCTGCCACTTGACTGAATTCCTGTATGAGTTCTAGCAGTTTTGGGGTGGAGTCTTTTGGGTTTTCCACATAAAGTATCATATCATCTGCAAAGAGTGAGAGTTTGACTTCTTCTTTGCCAATTTGGGTGCCTTTGATTTCTTTTTGTTGTCTGATTGCTGTGGCTAGGACTTCTAATACTGTGTTGAATAGCAGTGGTGATAGTGGACATCCCTGCCGTGTTCCTGATCTTAGGGGGAAAGCTCTCAGTTTTTCCCCATTGAGAATGATATTCGCTGTGGGTTTTTCATAGATGGCTTTTATGATATTGAGGTATGTACCCTCTATGCCTATCCTCTGAAGAGTTTTGATCAAGAAAGGATGCTGTACTTTGTCAAATGCTTTTTCTGGATCTATTGAGAGGATCATATGGTTCTTGTTCTTTCTTTTGTTAATGTATTGTATCACGTTGATTGATTTGTGGATGTTGAACCAACCTTGTGGCCCAGGGATAAATCCCACTTGGTCGTGGTGAATAATCCTTTTAATGTACTGTGAAATCCTATTGGCTAGTATTTTGGTGAGAATTTTTGCATCCATGTTCATCAAGGATATTGGTCTGTAATTCTCCTTTTTGATAGGGTCTTTGTCTGCTTTGGGGATCAAGGTAATGGTGGCCTCATAAAACGAGTTTGGAAGTTTTCTTTCCATTTCTATTTTTTGGAACAGTTTCAGAAGAATAGGTATTAATTCTTCTTTAAATGTTTGGTAGCATTCCCCTGGGAAGCCATCTGGCCCTGGGCTTTTGTGTTTTGGGAGATTTTTGATGACTGCTTCAATTTCCTTAGTGGTTATAGGTCTGTTCAGGTTTTCAATTTCTTCCTGGTTCAGTTTTGGTAGTTGATACATCTCTAGGAATGCATCCATTTGTTCCAGGTTATCTAATTTGCTGGCACAGAGTTGCTCATAATATGTTCTTATAATTGTTTGTATTTCTTTGGTGTTGGTTGTGATGTCTCCTCTTTCATTCATGATTTTGTTGATTTGGGTCATTTCTCGTTTCTTTTTTAAGTCTGGCCAGGGGTTTATCAATCTTATTAATTCTTTCAAAGAACCAGCTCCTAGTTTCGTTGATCTGTTCTACTGTTCTTTTGGTTTCTGTTTCATTGATTTCTGCTCTGATCTTTATTATTTCTCATCTCCTGCTGGGTTTAGGCTTTATTTGCTGTTCTTTCTCCAGCTCCTTTAGGTGTAGGGTTAGGTTGTGTACTTGAGACCTTTCTTGTTTCTTGAGAAAGGCTTGTATTGCTATATACTTGCCTCTTAGGACTGCCTTTGCTGCATCCCAAAGATTTTGAACAGTTGTGTTTTCATTTTCATTGGTTTCCATGAATTTTTAAAATTCTCCTTTAATTTCCTGGTTGACCCATTCATTCTTTAGTAGGATGCTCTTTAGCCTCCATGTATTTGAGTTCTTTCCGACTTTCCTCTTGTGATTGAGTTCTAGTTTCAAAGCATTGTGGTCTGAAAATATGCAGGGAATGATCCCAATCTTTTGGTACTGGTTGAGACCTGATTTATGACCTAGGATGTGATCTATTCTGGAGAATGTTCCATGGGCACTAGAGAAGAATGTATATTCTGTTGCTTTGGGATGGAATGTTCTGAATATATCTGTGAAGTCCATTTGGTCCAGTGTGTCATTTAAAGTCTTTATTTCCTTGTTGATCTTTTGCTTAGATGATCTGTCCATTTCAGTGAGGGGGGTGTTAAAGTCGTCCACTATTATTGTATTGTTGTCGATGTGTTTCTTTGCTTTTGTTATTAATTGCCTTATATAATTGGCTGCTCCCATGTTAGGGCCATAGATATTTACAATTGTTAGATCTTGTTGGATAGACCCTTTAAGTAGGATAGAGTGTCCTTCCTCATCTCTCATTACAGTCTTTGGTTTAAAATCTAATTTGTCTGATATAAGGATTGCCACCCTAGCTTTCTTTTGGTGTCCATTAGCATGGTAAATGGTTTTCCACCCCCTCACTTTCAATCTGGGGGTGTCTTTGGGTCTAAAATGAGTCCCTTGCAGACAGCATATAGATGGGTCTTGTTTTTTTTATCCAATCTGATAGCCTGTGTGTTTTGATTGGGGCATTTAGCCCATTTACATTCAGGGTAACTATTGAAAGATATGAATTTAGTGCCATTGTATTGCCTGTAAGGTGACTGTTACTGTATATTGTCTGTGTTCCTTTCTGGTCTATGTTACTTTTAGGCTCTCTCTTTGCTTAGAGGACCCCTTTCAATATTTCTTGTAGGGCTGGTTTCGTGTTTGCAAATTCCTCTAGTTTTTGTTTGTCCTGGAAGCTTTTTATCTCTCCTTCTATTTTCAATGACAGCCTAGCTGGATACAGTATTCTTGGCTGCATATTTTTCTCATTTAGTGCTCTGAATATATCCTGCCAGTCCTTTCTGGCCTGCCAGGTCTCTGTGGATAGGTCTGTTGCCAATCTAATGTTTCTACCATTGTAGGTTACATATCTCTTCTCCCAAGCTGCTTTCAGGATTTTCTCTTTGTCTCTGAGACTCGTAAGTTTTACTATTAGATGTCGGGGTGTTGACCTATTTTTATTCATTTTGAGAGGGGTTCTCTGTGCCTCCTGGATTTTCAGGCCTGTTTCCTTCCCCAAATTAGGGAAGTTCTCTGCTATAAATTGCTCCAATATACCTTCTGCCCCTCTCTGTCTTTCTTCTTCTTCTGGGATCCCAATTATTCTAATGTTGTTTCGTCTTATGGTATCGCTTATCTCTCGAATTCTGCCCTTGTGATCCAGTAGTTGTTGATCTTTTTCTCAGCTTCTTTATTTTCCATCATTTGGTCTTCTATATCACTGATTCTCTCTTCTGCCTCATTTATCCTATCAGTTAGAGCCCCCATTTTTGAATGCACCTCATTAATAGCCTTTTTGATTTCAACTTGGTTAGATTTTAGTTCTTTTATTTCTCCAGAAAGGGTTTCTCTAATAACTTCCATGCTTTTTTCCAGCCCAGCTAGTATCTTTAAAATCATCATTCTGAACTCTAGTTCCAACATTGTACTAATGTCCGTATTGAGTAGGTCCCTGGCAGTCAGTACTGCCTCTTGTTCTTTTTGTTGAGGTGATTTTTTCCATCTTGTCATTTTGTCCAGGAGAGTATAGATGAATGAGAGAACAAAATGCAACAACATCCCCAGAAAATATACTCTAAACGAATCAGAAAAGACCTGAAACCAGGGGAAAAGAAAGGGAAAGAAAGAAAAAAGAAAAAGATAAAAACAAACAAAAACAGAACAAAACAAAAAAAAAAACAGAATATGATCAAATATGATCAGTCTGGTGCATAGATCAGTGCCACACACTAGATTTTGGGTGTATTTTGTTCTGTTAGAAGAAAGTGCCTCCCAAAATTTTAAAGAAAGAAAAACTTATATATGTACAAAAGTAAGGGTTAATACGATGAAGGGATGGAATATGACTGTAAAGATGAAAATTATAAAATATTTTATAAAAGGAATTGATAAGATAAGAAGTTGTTTGAAAAAAGAAAGAAGAGGATTCAAAAAAAAAAAAGAAAGAAAAAGGGAGAGAATGTGATCAGGCAGGAGACTAGAACAAAGCCATACACTAGAGATTTAGGGTATATTTTGATCTGCTAGAAGAAACTGTATCTCAAAATTTTAAAGAGAGAACAACTTATATATATACATGCCAAAAATAAGGGTAACTACTATGAAGGGATAGAATATGACTCAAAAAATGAAAAATAAAAATGTTTTTTAAAAAAGGGATTGATAAGATGTTGGTTGAAAAAGGGAAAAAGAAAAATTCAAAAAAAAAAAAAAGACAGTTAAAAAAAAAATTTAACTTAGAAAGACTAAAGAATCATGGTAAAAAAGCCATGAATTCTATGTGCAGTTTTCCCCTAGCGCTGGAGTTCTGCCGTTCTCATTGATCGGTAAACTTGGTCTTGGCTGGCTGTTCTCGCAGATCTTCTGGGGGAGGGGCCTGTTGCCGTGGTTCCCAAATGTCTTTGCCGGAGGCAGAATTGCCCCGCCCTTGCCCGGTCCGGGCTAAGTAATCTGCTCGGGTTTGCTCTCGGGAGCTTTTGGTCCCTGCAAGCTTTCCGTACAGCTTTGGAGGTGGAGAGTGAAAATGGCGGCCTCCCAGTCTCCGCCCTGGAGGAGCCGAGAACTTGGGGCCCTGCTCCTCAGTGAGGCCCCAGAGAAAAGCAGTCAGTCACTCCCGTCTCCCCGGTCTCCGGCCGCACTCCGTGCTCACCCGGCCTGTGACCGAGCATTTCTATCTCTGGCACCCGACCCCGGGTGGAGTCTCCAAACCCAGCAGATCCCTGCGGTGCGCTTCCGTGCTGCTCCTCCTGGGGGAAGAAGGTGAGTCTCCCTGGATCTGCTGCTTGTCGGGTCCCTGCTGGAGGAGCAGGGGCCCAACTGTGCCGCGGATCACGGTTTATGGCAACCCCAAGCTGAGAGCCCGCTCCTCGGCTCCGTCTCTGCAGCCGGCTTCCCCGCTCCGATACCTGGGAGCTCTGCTGCACTCAGGCACCCCCGGTCTTTCTGTGACCCCGAGGGTCCCGAGACCACACTGTCCTGTGAGGGTTCCACCCCCCACTTAGCCACCGGAGCGAAGTCCCTCAGCGGAGCCGACTTCTAAAAGTTCCGATTTTGTGCTCCGCGGCTCTGTCACTTGCCAGAAGTGGCCGATGGAGGCCCCCTCCCCTGCCGTCTATCTTCCCTAATATCGCCTCGGATTCACTTCTCCACATGTCCTACCTTCCAGAAAGTGGTCGCTTTTCTGTTCAGAGAGTTGTTGCTATTCTTTTCTTCGATCTCCTGTTGAGTTTGTAGGTGTTCAGAATGGTTTGATCCCTATCCAGCTGAATTCCTGAGACCAGACGAAATCCAGGTCTCCTACTCCTCCATCTTGCTCCGCCCCCTCGGAAGAATGTTTTTAAGGAACTGTATATACTTGTTTACCTTTTGAAACTTGAACTATGTGGTTGAAATACCTATCTGAAGAAATACATACAATTATAATTAAATAAATCTTTTGTTTTCATCCCTCTTTTAGAAAAGTGCTTCTCTAAGTGGGACCTACAGTGATGTCTCAGATGAGTGAGTCAGAATGTAAGAGCAAAGGGAGGATTTGATATTCTTAGCCAGCCCAGGAGAAAGAGAAAAGTGTTCACTCTTGGGAGCTTGCAGAATTCACTTCTGGAAACGTCACTGCAGCTTAGAGGCCCTAAACCAGCTGGGAGGAAATGCCTTCCCAGAAAGCATCCCCAGGGAACTCACATCTCATTCTTGGCCTGGATTTCCCAGTTCCAGCCTCAGCCAGAGATGGTCACTGTTTGCTCTAATCATCAGGTGAGCCAGATTTTTGTTTCTGTCACGAATGAATATAGTGATTGGTGAGATTTAGGTTTTGTATTTGAGGTCTTGGAGAAGTTGAGAAAGCAGCAATCCTGCTTTTTGTTTTGGTGTGGATTTGGAGAAATGCCCTTCAAGTTTTTCCTTTCTCTTAGGGAAGGTTCCTTTATACCTTAGCCTGAGTTCTGCTATCTTGGAGGGTTTGATGTGAACATGTGCAAATTAGCAGGGCCCAGGTAAGCAGAGAAGATCAGCAGGAAGCTTGAAGAAAATAAGAAAAAAATTCTGCATCACCCACTAGGGCTAATTACGTGGCCTCCAAAACCACTCCCACCCCATCCTCAGCCCCTCACTATTTAAAAATCCATAGCACATTTCTGAAAAAGAATAACTACAACATTGACAGTTAACACAAAATTTTAAGAATACCTTAATAAAAAAAAAGAAGGATGCTCCTCTTTGGAATTTGCCTGAATGAACTTCAATTATGCATTGGGAGCCAGCAAAGCAACTAATCAGAAAGTGTGTCAGTGTGTTTAGACACATTTCCATCCATGCATTTTCATAAGTTGTTTTGATTTCAAAAGAGATCATGTTTTGACTCGAATTACAGCCTTGATCTTTGTTAACATGGAGTGAACAGAAATGGAGGGTTGTAGAGAAGAAAAAAAAGTGAAAGTAAATGTTTTGTGGCAAAGCCTGAAAGACACAAATAAGACATCATCAGTCTTAATTGTGTCAACAAATTGACAAAATTCAGATCTCTCTAAAAGCTGTCAGGATGGTCTCTGCCTGCTCTCCTGCTGGGACATGTTTTCAAACCTATTAACTTCCCTTACCAGGAAGGAATTGCTTTCTCCCAGGTATGGAAGCCCTAGACTCCATATGGGCCTGAAATTGTGTTCATGACTTTGGCTTCAGAGTCTCTCTATTATAAATCCTCCAGACTGAATTTGAAGCAGAGAACCATTTAAAAAGACTAATTTTATACCCATCCTAACATTTTCAGGGTAGCTATGGCTATTTTGTCCCATATAATCACAGTCACTTCACTACAGACTCTAAAGAGACTCTACAGTATAGAGACAGTTTGGATTTAAATCTGTACCTCAGAACATTTGAGGCATTTAGGGGGGACTGACAGTGATCCACTGCAATATTTAAAGCCAATAACAGAGCACATAATAGTAGAAATAATTACAGCTAATACATATTAAGTATTTAATATATGCCAAGTGCTGTGCACCAGGATTTACATAGAATATTTTTTACATCATCCCTGCTGCCCTAAGAGATTAAGTTTGTCACTAGAATAAAATCTTTATTTTAACTGGAACTGAAGCTCTCAGATCTCGAATCTTCACTTCAAAAATGTCTTCATCAAAAACACCGACAAATCCTTCCAGGGAGGCTACCCCCAGTCAATTGCCAGAAAAAACTGACCCAAAGCACTGCCTCCTCAGACAGAAAAAAGTAAAAAAGCACCAGTTTGCCTCAAAGGGGACCCAGTCTCAATACGTCTGCCTGCTGCCTCCTAGAAGTTTATGCTTGACATCGTAATAGGGAGCTGTCTGATCAGAGAGCTCCTAATCCATGGGAGGAGGGTGGTCAATGAAGAAATAAAGTTTTCTGGATTATTAGGACTAGGTGGCTATTGCCTGCCATGTCTCTGGTTCTTTACAAATGGCTGACCCATGCATAAACTGCCCTACAATGACCAACAATAAGAGGCAGATTCAGATTATAAAATCTATTTCCAGGCAGAGACCCTGCATTGCTTGACGAATATTACCACTAGCCATGATCTTTCTGATTTGCAGCTTATACTACCAGAGGTTGGCCCATTGAGTTCTGGTGAGCTTGGTGAATTTATTTCTCCAGTTCTCACCTGATAATGCTCCCCTGTTACTGAGATCTTTCATAGTCTCAAGAGATCTCAAGATGGCAGACCAAGCCCATAATCCTACATTCCCTACCAATGGAATTGCTGGTAACTCTATGTTTAATCCTTTGACAAACTGTCAGACTGTTTTCTACACACTAGCACCGTTTTACTTACCCTCCAGCACTGTTTGAGGATTTCTCCACATCTTTTGCTAACACCTGTTATTATTTTTCTTTTTGATCCTAGCCATCCTAGCGGGTGTGGAGTGTTACTTCATTGTGATTTTGATTTCCATTTACTGATGTCGAGCATCTTTTCATGTGTTTATTGGCCATTTGGAGAAATGTCTATTCAGATTCTTTTCCCTTTTTTAAATTGAGTTTTTTTTTTAAATTATGTTAAATTGAGTTTTCTTTCTTTTTACCTCTTCTTTTTTTTTTTTTTTAAACCATTGAATTGTAGGTATAGTCTAGCTACAAATTCCTTATCAGATATACGACGCAAATATTTTCTCCCATTCTGTGGACCATTTTTGCACTTTCTTTTTTAAAAATTTTATTTTATTATGTTATGTTAGTCACCATACATTACATCATTAGGTTTTAATGTAGTGTTCCGTGATTCATTGCATATAACACCCAGTGCTCCATTCAATACGCGTTTTTGCATGTTCTTGATGATGTCTTTTGTAGCACAAAAGTTTTTAATTTTGATAAAGTCTAATTTATTTATTTTTCTTTTGTTGCTCATGATTTTAATGTCATACCTAAGAATTCTCTGCCAAATCAAAGGTTATGATGATTTACCCTTTGTTTTCTTCTAAGGGTTTTATAGCTTCAGCTACTAAATTTGGGTCATTGATCCATTTTGAGTAAATTTCTATAAACAGAATTTCTTTTCCTGAGTTCTGAGTGAGTTCCTATGCTTTTATAAACATCAGATACAATATTTTCCTTTGAACATTGGAGGAGTGGATAAAATGCTGATTCCTGAGGTACTGGAGCTCAGTTAGGACCTCAAGAAAAAGTAAATAATATCAACAATGGTATCCATCACATAAGGTTATTTTTTCTTCACCTTATGGTAGCAGAGGGTGAGTGATGGGGATAAAGAATATCAACCACTTTTAAATCCACAGCAGTTGGTTTACCATCTATCTATCTTTCATACTGTTTGTATTTATTTTGAAATACACTGTTAACCACTTCACTCCTAAATTCAGCATAATGGGTGTACATGATAGGGTGAAGAGCTATAATTATGTTTCTTCAATGTACAGTCCAAGATACAAGATCATTTTAGCATTTTATTATGAGGTTTTACTTATTATTTTTCAAACAAGTCAGAGTTTGATAAATTATGTAGTAAGAGCTGGATAACCAATCTAGCACACCATGCACCTAAACTGAATATGATTCAAATAAATGTATTTCTTTGAAAAATGACTTCTGCCTGTATGATTTATCAAGTTAATGTGGAATAGCTCTAGAACAGCAAGGTACTAGTCCTATTTCACAATTTTTTAGATTTTCTACTGTAGGCTGAGAGGAGGGATGGAGGGGAGTATATTTCCCTTCCAAGAAGAGGTTAAGGGAAATAAATGGGTTTATTTTAAGTTAATAGTGTGTGATTTAAAAAGTTGAACTAAAAAACAGGAAAGGCAATAAAAACACAAGAATTTTGCTTAAACCTACAATTGTGCAAATTAACTCTCTAATGAAGAACTGAAAAGAAATCTTTAGAGTTAACTGATCTCATTAAACTATAAAACACACAAAAAAATTCTCACATCATAAACTCATTCCCAAGGGGGCCAGAGTCAGCTTGGAGTATAAAGGCATCTGCACAGGTTAACGGACTTTGGTGGGGTTTTGGAAAGTAGGAAATATTGTACCTGAAAATTATACTGAGTAATGTATCTGATAACCAAAAACAAGTTATATTTAAGTGGTTAAATGTAAATCCCATGCTGGACTAGATATATGGGGGGTAAGGGGTTTAAGGGAGAGGTAGGGGTCAAGATTGACATCTAGATTTCTAGTTTGCCAACTGGATTGCGGTACAATTCCTCAAGGTATGGAAGAGGACCTGTTTGGGGTAAATGACCATGGCTTTATTTCTCAGACTTAATGGATTTAATAAACATTTTAAACATTTAAGTAGAAATGCTTGCCAAGGGGATATGGCAATCTGGAACTTGGAAGAAGGTTTTGGTCTGGGGATATGAATCTAAGAATTTCATGAAGATAAAATTACCTGCAGAAAGTATAGATTGAAAAGAGGGCCAAGGTGAGCCCTGGAAAACCCCAATCTTTAAGATATAGTTAGGAAAGGGAAAGCAGGAAAAGACTTAGAAGAAGCAGCTAGAAGGTAGAAGAAAAACCAAGAGGCAGTGGGAAAACAGAAGCCAAAGGAGATGAGGCAAGGAGGGAATTCTCAGTAGTGTCAAATGTGGCTCAGAAGTCAACCAGAATGTGGACCTAGAAGTGCTCACTTGATGTAAAGAGAAAGTCATTGTTGATCTTAGTAAGAGCTGTTTTGGTGAAGCAGTACGTGTCCAAACCGTACTAGGAGTAAACTTTGTAATGAATGGTAGATGAAGAAGTGAAGATGATGGGATGTCTAATTCGTCAACTGGCAATACCACTACTCAAGATAGGGAAGAGGTAGAGGTTGAGTCCTCTTTTGAGATAATTGGTTTGAAGTAAAGAAAACTGAGCAGTAGCTAGAGGAGAACATATGATTCAAATAAGTTATTTTAAATTGTGTTTGTTTTAAAGATAGAAGTGATTTTAACATGTTTGAAAGTTACTGTGAAATGTTGGGCAGAGAAGGAGAGGTTAAAGATATAGGAGAGGGGATACTTAACAGCTTAAGGTTTTAATAAGGCAAGAGGTAATGGGATTCAGAGTGCAGGTAAGGAGGATAAATACCGCACAAAAAAATAATTATTTTTTTCATGTGTTCTTTAAAATTTTGTGTTATATATGTGTATTACCTACCTAAAATATAGTAAAAATGTATAATATGAAAATATGAAATAATGATTAAGATCATCTCAATTTGTATAATGACAATGAGTAAAAAGAGAATTCTTCAGGGTAAAGGTGATCTAAGGGAAAGTACATAAAGAGATGGTTCTTGAAATATGGGAGTTAAGGGACAAGTTGCCTCTCTGATGAGGTAGAATAGATGGGTCTCACCTTCCAAGGTCAAGAGATTCTAAAGTATCCAGATGGTGGCTAAGTAAGATGGAGTATATTATACAGAAATTTTTTTTATTTGGTTCTAGAGGAATTGAAGAGTTGAAATCATGGAAACTTGTAGTACTGTGGGCTAAAAGGGTGGGCTTTGATGTCACACAGAACTGGGTGTTTAACTAAAGTATCTGAATTTGATCTAAAATAAGAATATGTCCAAGAGTGTTGTATGGATTCCCTACCCTGGATTGTGAACTGTAATTAATTGACTCAGTTCCAAATAATAAAATGTACCAAAAGTGATGGGATATCCCTTCTAAGATTTAGTTACAAAAAGACTATGACTTCTGTTTTGCCTGACATCTCCCTGCCTCCTTCCCCCATTTCTCTCTCTCTCTATCTTAGCACTGAGGTAGAAAGCTGCCATGTTGTGAGTAATCCTATGGAAAGGCCCATGTGGAAAGGATCTGTTGCCTCTGTTTTATGAAGAACAAACTGATGTTTACCAGAGGGGAGGTAGGTGGGGGGATGGGGGAAATAGAGGGTGAAGGTTAAAGAGTACATTTATGATGGTGAAAAGAAAATGAATATGTAGAATAAATTATATCTTTAAAATGCCAACTGTATTAATTTTCTATGCTGCCCTAATAAGTAACCACAAACTTTAGGGGCTTAAAACAATCAAATTTACCATCTCATAGTTCTGGAATCCAGAAGTCTGATACCGTGCTCACCTGGCTAAGATCAAGATGTTGGCAGGAATGCATTCCTCTCTGCAGGCTCTATGGGAAAATCTACTTCCTTGCTCATTCAGGTGTTGGCAGAATTCAGTTCTACGCAGTTGTAGGACTGAGGTCTCTGTTTCCTTGCTGGCTGTCATTTGGGGGCTACCTTTAGTTCCTAGAGACTTTTCTCTGGTCCTTGCACATAGCTCTCTAGTCTCAGAATCAGGAAAGGGACGTGGAATCTTTCACTGCTGGCTTCAGATCTACTCTTCTACCTTCCATCTTAGTATCTCTGACTGCATTAGGGAAAGGTTCTCCACTTTTGATGACTCCTGTGATTAGATTGGGCCCACTTGGATAATCTGGATAAGCTCTCCATCTCAAGATCAGACGCTAATTTCTCTGTAAAGTTTCTTTTGCCATGTAAGGTAACATTCGTAGGTTCTGGGAGTTAGGGTGTGAATATCTTTGGGGCCATTATTCTGCCTTTCACACCTTCCACATCTAAGACCGTTGGATTAAAGCACCACCTAAGGCAGAAGGCAGGGGCCTATCATCTTCACCTGGGGACTTTTTTTCAATGCCACATACCTATACCCCAGGAAATCCTAATGCGCTGCCCTATCTCTGCTATACCAACTCTGCAGCAGAAACTACAGAAAAGCAAAAGTTGCTATAAATCAGGAGCCACAATCTATTTTTAATCCTTCAGTAATAACTGCTATTAATTTGCACACAGTGAGTACTCAAGTGAGAATGTTATCAGTCCTCTAAGCCAAGTTTCCAGAGATGACAGATGACAGATGGATTCATCCATTAGTATGGTGTAACGATTAAGTCATTGGACTTTCAAGTTAGACAAACTGAGTTTTAATTTTAGCTTTGTCATTCACAAACCATGTGTTTTAGGACAAATCATGCCTTAGGCAAGTACTCTCCTAAATCTTAGTTTCCTGATGTGTAAAACAAGGTTGATGATAATCCTTGCAGGGTATGTAAGGAGTAAATAAGAGAGTTGGTATAAAGCAAAGAGCACATAGCCTGGCACAGAGCCAGCGCCTCATTGCCATCCAAAAAATGTTTCTTAGGTACACTGTGCTAATCTATGCAGGTGGCTGTGATATGTCAGATGGTGATGTCCTCATGAACCATATAGTCAATAATTCTGTGTATTCTGTGGTTGAGAAGAGGAAGAATTTCCTTTCTCCCAGGGCTTGGAAATCTTCATGTAGGCAAAGCCTTAAAGACACAATAGTGACAGATGGACATGGGTGCCTTCTTGCTTTGATGAAAAAGTGTGTTGATTTTGCCAATAATATGGATGGAACTGCTTGTCCACAGATTCAGTTTTCCCTATATGCTAAGAGAAATAAAAGGACTTCCCACTCTACTGTATACTAGGATCAGCCTCATGGGTAACACAGTGTCCCAACAAAAAGCAGCACTTCCCCCCCCGCCCCACCTGCACACTACCTGCTTTTCCCTTAGCCTGAGATACTCTTTCCCCTTCTTAAAGAGTCAATGCAAATATTATATCCTCTTGTAGCTTTTCTGATTCTCCCAGGCAGAATTAGCTTCTCCCTAATCTGTGCTTTCACCACACATTGTACGGATTTTTATTGTTGTGCTAATCACACTACAATTATTTATACATTTGTGACTCCTTCCCTACTTCCTCTTCAGAAAAGATGAATCCTTGCTGAAGTTTTATCTTGTTTACTCAAAGTGCTCCCTTGGATGGTTATTCATACCCACAACATTCCCAGGAGAAGATAACTGGTATTGTGGGAAATACATTGAGCAGAATAAATGGATTTTTGTGGGTGGAAAACAGAATACTCTTGAAAATACAGAGCAATATTAAGAATATGCCTTACATTTGGACTCTGGTGCATAGTTACAAAAATGTGCAGCAAGCGGAGGATCATGTGATGTTGTCTGGTGGCCTGAGGGATAGACTAGACTCTGTCCCATGCAGTGGTCTGCGTGCCACCTTCCCTCCCTACCCCAGTGCTATCCTGTGGCCTATCTGGTGGCAGGGTGTCATGTTTTGTCCATGATTTTAGAGCATCCTGCTAGAGTCAGCATGGTCATAGGAAGTTGTTGTCACAGCAGAATAGTATCAATTGCTTTCACTTACCGGGTAATTTACTAAATACCAGGCACTGTTTTAAGTGTTTAGCTACATTGGCTCATTTATTCCCCAGAACAGATATGAGAGGTGCCTATTATTATCCCCATTGTATGGTTCAGGAGGGCAAAGTGATTTTTCTTAAGATGTTGTGGGTGACCTGCAGATCTGAGTGTCAATGCATCATCACATACATTCTTGTGTCTGAAAAAATCTGGTGTAATTGGCTTGTTTGGAGACATAAAAGCAGGTACCAGAAATATCTAATAAGGGTGTTGTCAATGGACACAACATGGTCATCAATTATCAGTAGATGAGAACTGACCTGTGAGAAAGGCCATCAGACCTCCCACCACTCACCCCTATCTTGCAACTTGCAAACTGATTTCCGCAGTGCCTAGAGGAGATGGCACCAATCACATTACTCCACAGAGAAGCATCCCTGGATCTCGAGGTGGGGCCTGCAGATTCTGCTGAAGATGGGCCATATAGATGAGAGATTTCTCCTCGGGATGGGGAAGTGGCCAATGGACTATCAGACAGGCACTAACACAAGTGGCTCCAAGTCTCCACCCTCTTCTACTCACCCTAGAGGAGGGGGCTCAGCTATTAATTTCATTGTGAGGAGCAAGAATGAGTCCATTCACATGGTCGAGGGAGGGACCATGAATCAGATAACTAGATCTGACTTTCTAGCCAGATACAGAAAGTGAGAGGTCTCTATACCCACCTGGAGGGTACAAGCTTGGGGAAGAGCCTTGATCCTCTGAATAGCCAATAGGCTTGGACAATAGTTTAAAGTTGTTGTCAGTGAGTGATTTTATTACTGCTAGTCCCTGTGAGCTGGCTTGGCTCCTTTTCCTGATACAATGAGCTTAGAATCAAATTCAAATACCTGAAGTCTTGCAAAATGTCCTGTGTGATCTTTCCCCCCCACAATCTACTTTCCAGCCTCATTTTCTGCTTGTTAACCTGGACCCTACACAATGACAAGGAGAATCATGATGCGCTGGGTCACAATAGAATTCCTGAGGGCGGAATGCTGGTCCAGTGGGTACTACAATCATATCCCAAGTGGCTTTTACCCACATGAGAAACTTTTACAGCAGGAAGGAAAAATAAAGCCAAGATCAGGAATAAAAAGAGATTTAAATTCTGAGAAAGAAGGAATAAAGCAGGTCTCTTAACCAAAGGAGCAAAGCAGATAAGAAGCTTGGATAAATATAATGAAGCCCAGATCTGGGTGGCCAGTGATGAGGTGTCTGAACCTGAGCAGTTTGAGGACTCAGTTCTTCATACCTCCCTCAGCTTTCTGGAGGCCAGCATTCAGTTCAGCATTCCTTCACACTTTTTTTTCCTCTCTCAATGAAGAGAGGATTTTTTTTTTTTTTTTATTTGTCAGAAAGAGAGAGAGAACACGAGCACAAGCAAGGGGAGCTATAGGAAGAGGGGAAGCAGGCTTCCCATTGAGCAAGAAGCCTGATGCAGGACTCAATCCCAGGCCCCTGGGATCACGACTGAGCCGAAGGCAGATGCTTAACTGACTGAGCCATCCCCACACTTTTATGTGAGTCAGCACATCTGGATTGTTTTTTCTTCTACTGTACCTTTCTGGGCTCACCAAAAGTTCTATTGCCTTCATTAAGCCTTCTCAAATTACAACAGACTTTGTTAATCTTACCTCATCCAAATGGATTCTAAGTGTTTTGAGGGCAGGGTTTATGTGTGCCAAAGACATCTCATTTCCACCATGGGAATGGCTTCTTTAGGCTTGGACTTAAAACTGGCTGTGTTATTTCTGCCACATTCTATTGGCCAAAGCAGTTATAAGGCCATCCTAGATTTAAAAGGAATAGAAACAGACCCAATTTCTTGAAGGGAGATGCTGAAAATCACATTGCAAAGGGATAAAGGAAGGTTAGACTACTGGAGCCATTTCTTTTCTTTAAAATTTTTTTTTTATTTGAACTTATTTTATTTAAATTCAATTAGTTAAGATATAGTGTATCATTAGTTTTAGATGTGGAGTTCAATAATTCATCAATTGCATATAACACCCAATGCCCATTACATCACATACCCTCCTTAATGCCTATCACACAATTACCCTATCCCCCCACCTACCTCCCCTCCAGCAACCCTCAGTTTGTTTCCTATAGTTAAGAGTCTTTTATGGTTTGTCTCCCTCTCTGATTTCATCTTATTTTATTTTTCCCTCCCTTCCTGTGATCCTCTGTTTTGTTTCTTAAATTCCACATATGTGTGAAACCATATAATTGTCTTTCTCTGATCACCTATTTCACTTAACATAATACCCTCCAGATCCATCCATGTCAATGTAAATGGTAAGATTTCATCCTTTTTGGTGGCTTAGTAATATTCCATTGTATATATACACCACATCTTTACCCATTCATCTGTTGGTGGACATCTGGGCTCTTTCCATAGTTTGGCTATCGTGGACATTGCTGCTATAGACATTGGGGTGCAGGTACCCCTTTGGATCACAATGTATCCTTTGGGTAAATACCTAGTAGTGCAATTGCTGGGTCATAGAGTAGCTCTATTTTTAACTTCTTGAGGAACCTCCATACTGTTTTCCAGAATGGCTGTCCCAGCTTACGTTCCCACCAACAGTGTAAGAGGGTTCTCCTTTTGGAGCCATTTTTTTTGCAATCATTTTACTACATCACAATTATTTCTATTATTATGATGATTTATTCAACTCATATTGATTGTCATTTATGGGTCAGGTGGTGATCTAGATGATATAGGTGGTATGAGAGAAATGAAATCAGTAAATTGTCACATTTTTGTCCTTGGAAGACTTACAGTCTATTCATGATAATAATTACTAATATTTATTTAATAATTACCTACTGCCAGGCATTATGTTAAGTACTCTATATGTATTAACTTTTAAAATATTCACAACATTATATTATCTCCATTTTATGGTCAAAGAAACTGAGACACAGAGAAGTTAAATTACATGCTGAAGGTCACACAACTGTAAGTAGCAGCTAGATTTAATCCTAGGCAAACTAACTCAAGTGATTATGCATTAAACCACTACACTATACTGCCTATCAGAACTCTAAGAATTGACAGAACCAGGCACAGAGGGCAATGGGAAGATTTCATAAAAGAGGTGATACTGAGACAAAGTTTAACAGAAGAGTGGAAGTTTACCAGGCACAGTATAGTACACACCCATGATTCTTGTCAAGTTATGTATTGATTGAATTATTAGTTAATGAAGCTACCTTCAATAAGCATATGGCTCTGAGTTAGTGATGAGTCTTGGTTGTAAGAGGTATACATCCAACTCAAGCTGAATTGAGGGACACAGAAGAAGTGAACATTTTCTTTTGGCTCATAGTCATGCCAGGGTCCACAGACTACACAACAATGTGATGAACAAAAGTCCTCTGTCTTTGCTTTGTTTTCTTCTGTGATGGCTTCACTCTTAGCCAGGTGCTTGCCACATCTGTAAAAAACTGATGAGCAGGTACCCCCGGAGTTCATCTTAATGAGAGTAGTTTTCCAGTAGAGAGATCCCCATGGGAGAAGCCGTGGTGGGCAAGGGCCAAATCATTTCCTCTTCCTGAGAATCCTCTTTTGTAGTTGGTTTGAGGTCAAATGGTTCGATTCTCGCCAAGAAAAGATGAGTAGGAGGGATTTACAACACACTTCAAGACCTTGATTTTGTAAACAGCTCCACATTTTCTTTCCTTTGTCATGATGCCTCAGGTCAAGGATCTCATGTTTCAGATGGAGAAGTTACAGTATAGTGGAGAGTGGCCCAACTTGAATTAAGCATTGTGTGAAGAAGAAATAAAACTTAATTTTTTTAATTTGCTGATATGTCAGGTTTTATTTGTTTTTTTAATTTGTTTTTTTTTTTTCAGGTTTTATTTGTTTTTACAGTATGACCTAGCCTATCCAGATTAACACAAACACCACTTCCCTAATTTTCCAATTTCCATTCTTGGTCTGCTCGCCTGGCTCTTGTGCCCATCTTTAGAATAGTTCCAGCAAAGCTAATCAAATGTGAGAAGGAAGCATTCCTTGTATGATCTGAAATGAGAAAAAACAAAAGTTGTGCTGTATTTTTTCCATGGCCATTTCTGATCTTTTGGGAAATAAATTATATCATGGCCAATTTCTTGAATCATTGGTAAAATACATGCTCACATGTCCACCAAGAGCCACAAGAATAATCATTCTTAAAATGGAGATTTGGTCACTTTGCCAAAGTTTAATTGGGAAATTTTTAGTTCAGTAATCAAAAAAATTTTTAAAGATTATTATTTATTTATTTGAGAGAGAGAGAGAGAGAAAACAGGGAGAGGGACAGAGGGAAAAAGAGAGGGAAAGAATCCTTAAGCAGACTCCCTACTGAGTGCAGAGCCTAATGCGGGGCTCCATCACACGACCCTGAGATCATGACCTGAGCTGAAACCAAGAGTTGGATGCTTAACCAATTGAGACACCCAGGCACCCCGAGTAATCAAATATTTTATCAGCCTACAAATTTTCCTCTTATTCACACCCTTTTCATATCTGGGAATTTATGCTACTCAATTTAGTGTATTTGTTAAAATATAAAAGAGCTGTATGTAAATTTCTTATTTTTTACTCACCCTATAATCTGGCTTTGTTTTTATTAAATATTAATACATTTATCTTGGGGGAAAAGTTTAATTTTTTTCTTTGTAAATCCTTCAGGATTGTTAAACTCCAGAGATTATGATTAGTATTATATTTGGGCAATCTCATTTATATTAATCCCATCCTGGGACGAGTTTTCATTGCAGAAAATCTTTCTTGCACTGAGGAAGTAGGACAGGGAATGTTAGCATACTGAGATCATAGGAAAACCCATTCACTCTCCATACTAGAGTTTTTATGATGCAAACACAACATAGGTTTTCTCCATTTATGAATTTCAGGTCTCTGGAATATTTTACTTCCACAATTGAACAGAATATAAAGGCAGCTCCTATCAAACCACTGTATTGCCTTTCTTGCAATTACATATTTTACACTTCAAATATTATGGCATGGGAACTTTATTAGTGCTTCAAAGAATAAAATAAAACACAAAGGACACAAAAAAGCAGATGTTCAAATTAAATGCCAGGATTAGTAATATGGGCAGTAAGCTAGTATTGGAAATATCAAACCCAAAGGAATTTGGAAGAGGAATACAATGGATGACTGTACATTCCTTACATAGATTTACTACTCTTAAAACCTTGCCATAATAGGTCTATTTCTCTCTGTCTCTCTGTGTGTATGTATACATACATACATGTACCTATGTGCCTATATGTAAGATCATACATCCCTTTTCCTAAACCTTCTGAAAGTAGCATGAAGACATCTTGACATTTCTCTACTAAATATTTAAGTATGCATAACCAATAACAAGAATACTTTTTATTTTCTATACAGACACAATGCCATTGCCACACTTATGAAAATGGACATTAACTCAACAATGCCATTCAACAAGCAGTTCATCCACAAATTTCAATATTATCTCCAAAATGTCCTTTATTGTTCTATTTATTTTTAAAATAAGGATCTAAGATATATACATAGCATTTGCTATTGAGTGTTTTAGTCTCCCATAGCCTAGAACTTTCCTCTCACCTCTCTTTATTCTTGATGATGTTGTATCCTTTGACAATTCCCAGCCACATGTCCTGAAGAACATCCCATCTTCTGGATTTGTCTAACTGTTAGATCTTGGTTAAATTTAGATCACACATTTCTGGCAATAATCCCACAAAGGTGATGTGTATCTCATACCACTCATATCAGGAGACACAGAATATCAGGACCTTCTATTATTGGTGATGGCAAGCCTGACCTCTTGGTTAATGCGGTGACTGTCAGATTGCTCCATTTTACAATTTCACCTTTTTAATTAGTCAGTAATCTGTTGGGTGATACTTTGAGATAATGCAAATATGTTTTTTAATGCCTTTCATCCAGTGGTTTTTATATTTATTGGTCATTCTTGCTTGAATCATTATTATAATAAGGCTTACAGAATGTTGATTTTCTAATTCCATCCTTCCTTCTACTTTTACTATCTGACATTCTTTTACAGAGCAGAATTTTTCTTTGATTTATCTTTTCTTTCAATGCATTACATATATTTATGTAGTATTCATTTTTAATTCACTATGGACTCACAAATTATTTATAGTTTTTCCTATATGGTATGATTTTGCTTCTTTGCTCAAATTATTTCAAATTTGGCCAGTGGACACCCCTTCAAGCCAATTCTGTATTCATTTGACATAAACATATTAATATTTGAGCCCTTCTTGCTTTCTGGTCCAATAAAATATTCAATGCTTATATTACCTTTCCTGCTCCAGTCATGAATTTAGCCATATTTCTGAAAAGATTAAAGTAAAGCAAAACAAAAAATCTCCAAAACATTATTAAGATATAACTCCTGTATCATAAAATTCACCCATTTAAAATATGCAATTCAGTTATTTTGATATATTCACAGGGCTGTGCAACCACCACCACCACCATCTAAATTTAGAATATTTTTGTCCTCCCAAAAAGAATCCTGTAGCCATGAGCAATACTTCCCATCCACCTCAACCCCTATCCCCCCTCAGCTCTAGGAATCTCTAATTTCTGTCTATGTAGATTTAGCCTGTTTTGGACATTTCATTTAATGGTATGATACAATATGTGCTCTTTTGTGATGGCTTCTTTCACTTAGCATAATGTTTTCAAGATTCATCCATGTTGTATTATGTATCAGTAGGTATCAGTACTTCACTCTTTTTTATTGCCAAATAACATCCATTGTATGAATATACCACATTTTGTTTACCCATTCATCAGTGTTTAGACATTTTATTCTATTAATACGATGTATCAGATTAATTGATTTTCAGATGTTAAGCCAACTTTGCTCTTTCTTTAGGTGTGTATATGATAATGAGTGCCTAAGACATCTCTGTTTTTTCTCTTTGACTGTATTTCTTGTGGAAGGAAGGAGCTCCTCCCATATGCTACCCCTTTCCCCCACCCCCTATACACAATGCACGCTGCTCAGCATCAGCCCAAAGCATATCCCTTTCTTTACCACCTGGTGACTTCCCTCTCTTCATTTAGACATTCCAGCAAATGTCCCCATTACACAATTATGTCTGTATCAGCAAGTCTCAAGTCTGGCTTTTCTTTTGATAGAGGGGGAGAAAATACCATACTCTGAGAAAGTAAGAGTTCTTCTTATTCTTTAACTAAGGTGCAGGGTCTTCATTTTTATTTCTGAATTCTTTTCTCATTTGACTTAAAATTTTTTCCAGGGGGCTCACAATGGATATTAATATCCATTTGTATTTAGAAACAATGTTTAGCTTTATTTCAAACATTGTAATTATATTTGTATTTAGAAACAATGGTTAGCTTTAAATCAAATATTGTAATTATATTTGTATTTAGAAACAATGGTTAGCTTTAATTCAAACATTTTAATTATCAGCTCTATTTTCATTCTCATTTCTCTTGCTTTTACAACAAAAGAAACCTCTGCTTTCCACCAGAGGCGCTGCTCAAAGGGAACAATTTGTTTTGTTTAAGAGTATAACTCCACAAATGGTGTATTTACACAACCTGGTTCAGCTAAATAGACCAGTTCATGATATTTCAAGATCTCTGCTTCTATTACACCTGGCTAAGTCCCACTAGAATGAACAGAGGATGACACCAGGCAAACTTAATCCTGTTTTGATAGTATGATATAAATTCCTGAAAGAAGGTACTGGAATGATTTATAAATATCTTTAAGGACTAGAGAGGTTAGGGTAAAGCTAATGGGAGGTGGTGCTGGGAGTGTTCTATATCTAGGTTCTATTATACTTTCATTGCTAATCCTCATTATGTGTTTGTTTAAGCTGAAGTCTTTTTGCTTTATGATAATTTGAGAGAGCACTTGATGACAATGTGTCTGGATTGTCCTGTTAAAATTCAACAAATTACTAGTCTATGCTAGAAAAAGGAGAAATTCTGATTCAAAAATTTATTATCAGTGTTTACTGGTGATTGACAGTAATCTCCGTGTCTATTGCCTTAAAATATAGTATAGCTCTTTCACTATGATTACAAGCTATGTGATTTGAGGCAAGCCATTTATGCTCATTAAACATCAGTTTCCTCTATAAGAAACAAGAGGAGTTAGCAAGTATATGGAGAAAAAGGAACACTCATGCACTGTTGGTGGCAATGCAAACTGGAAAATAGTGTGGAAATTCCTTAAGAAGTTAAAAATAGAACTACCCTTTGATCCAGGAATCACATTACTGGGTATTTACCCCCCAAATACAAAAACACTAATTCAAAGGGATATATGCAGTCCTATGTTTATATGTTTATAGCAGCATCATTTACAATAGCTAAGATATGGAAGCAGCCCAAGTGTCCATTGATTGAATGGATAAAGAAGATGTGAGATATATATATATATATACTGGAATTATATTCAGCCTTAAGAAAGAATGAAATCTTGCCATTTGTAACAACATGGATGGATCTAGAGGGTATTAATATTAAGTGAAATAAGTCAGTCAGAGAAAGACAAATACTATATGATTTCACTCATATGTGGCATTTAAGAAACAAAATAAATGACCAAAGGGAGAAAAAAAAGAGAGAGAGAGAGAGACAGAAATCAAGAACAGACTCTTAATTATAGAGAACAAACTGATGGTTACCAGAGGGGAGGGAGTGGGGGGATGGGTGAATTACATTATGGGGATTAAGGAGTGCACTTGTGATGAGCACCAGGTGATGTATGGAATTGTTGAATCCTATATTGTACACCTAAAGCTAACATAACTGGAATTAAAATAAAAATTTAAAAAAATTTAAAAATAAATAAAAGCACTTATATCTTTAAAAAATCAGTTTCTTCACCATAGAAATAGGATAATGTAATTCAGTTGTCATACAGATTAAGTAAGCCTGAAACATATCAGTGCTCTATATATGTTAGCTAAGGTTGTTTTTATAATTAATATATAAATGGCTATTAGCCATCTACTTCATGTCTAACACCGGGGTAGGCTCATTGGTGATTGTCAAAGAAACAAAAGACAGGGTTCCCACTTTCAGGAAGTGAAACCCTCTGTGAAGGGGTGAAGACTAGCTGTTAAAAGAACAAGATGAGACCAGGCACATTAAAGTCCAGAACTCTCTGCAGGTCAACTAGGAGTTGGGAGAAGAAATAGATGAGAATGAGTTGAAACAGAGAGACTGAAGGATGAAGACCTTTACGGATCTGTTATGAACTGTAAGGCTCCAAAATTCTTAATTCTTTTCACAAATTTATAGAAGTAACTAATGTTATACAGAGCAGAGAGAATAGAGCTAGGATTACTGCCAAGATGAGAGAGAAGAAAATATTTAACATGAGCTGGGGATCATTCCCCTGATGCCTGACAGTACTGTCCACTGTATTTGCAAGCTCAGAGGACTGAGCTATGAAATTTTTTTCATACTTTGTTATGAAATTTACAGCTAACACTAAATTTTAGAATAACATTAGTGGATGCTTTATGGTGAACACATTAAGGGAAGTAGTTATTGTAGTTTTTCATCATTTATATTAAAAAAGAAATATATTGCCACTCTAGTAGAGCTATTGTAATGTTCTATGCATATCATTAGCAATCAATGATTGTAAGCCATCAATAAGAGCTTTCCAGAAAGATTTTTCTCAGCAGGAAGAAAAGAGAGGAGTATATTCATAATTATGGAATATGCACCCTATATTTTTTACACTTAAGAGACGCATGCTTTCATACCATGTGGTAAGGGACATATGGGCATAATAAGCTATTTCTTATTAATAGTAACTATTTTTATAAGGAAGATAGATGGAGAAAGTTATCTGGAGCCTATACTTTTAAATAGCTAGATTAAAAGCAGTTATTATATTACTTTTGATGTCTTGATGCAATCAAAGCTGATTTGGCCAGGCTTTTTCTATTATAATAAGATTTTAAAGTGAATGCAGACAAATAATAGGCCCCATTTACAGACAATTCACTCAATCCAGTCCTAGAGACAATGTAGACTTGTTCCTTAGAATAATGTCTATAGTATAGTACTTTGTTCATACCAGTCTGAAAAGAGTACTTAGGAAAACGTACAGATCTCTGCCCATCTTAGTTTTTACTTGAAATCCTATTTCATAATGGTAGTAATGACTAGTCTTCCAGCTGATAAATCTTCAATTAAAATGAAAAAGAAAGCAATATTTTGGGTCTACCATCCATAGAGGAGAGTTGGCTCACTGGTTCTAAGTGATGGCAAGATGGTAACTGAGCTTGCACAAATGCATTGGAGCCTCTGTCCAATGATATGTGGTGCAATAAGCATTATTCTAAAAGGCAGACTGGGAAAATAAATTGGGCCCTGAGAAACCTGGACAGTGAGTTTTATGGACAGTTTTGTGGGTGATGAAGTTATTCTGGAGTTGCAGAGGTGTGTATCTCTCTTTGAATTGTACTTGTGGAGAAGACACTGATCTTTGAGCAGGAAATGAAATTGTATTTTTTATATTATCCATTACAACTTCCCTATGTCAAACAAATTAGTGCTGAGGTTCATGGCCATAAATCACATCACAATGCCATAATGACAGATAAATAGATTAATGGAACAGAAGGGCCCAGAAATAATCACAAATAAATTTAATGAGGAAACAAAAGTCTTTTTGACAAATAGTTCTGGAATATATAGATATCTGTATGCGAAAAACGAACCTTATCTCCTGCCTTACTTGAAAATTTAGTTTGAGTTGGGTCACTTAAACATCAGTGCAAGAACCATAAGACTTCTAGCATCCTAGTGGAATATTTTCCTGACTTTAGAATAGAAAAAGATTTCTTAGAACATAAAAGACATTAACAACAAAAGAAAAAAATAATAAATTAGAAATTAAAATTTTCATTCAGATTTAAAAGTCAAAACATCAAAATTAAAAATTTCTGGTTATCAAAAGATTTGAAAAGACAAGCTGCATTCTGGTTGAGACTATTTGCCAAGCATATCTGACAAAGAATTTGTATCAAGAAAATATACAGAAAGATTTTAACTGTAGAATGACATGGTCATATTTTCATTTTAATGTATCAGTTTGGTAGTTGTAATAGGTAAATTTTAAGGAGATAGGATTGGAAACAATGAAAAAGTAGCTGTTTGGGTAAGAGGTGGTGAGATCCCAGTCTGTAAGAAGCAGTTTTATATGGAAAATTCTCTGAATTCTTTGAATGTAGTGAGAACCAGAAGAAAATCTGATATGTGTTTTTAGTACCTTCTTATAAATAAGGAACTGATACATACTGTGTTTGGGATCCTAGATTAAGATCCCTACAAATAGATGTGAGAAGAGAAAGCTTTATTCTTGCTATAGTAAGAGAGACCATCCAAAAAGCTGATTGCTCTAAACTTCTGGCAGTTAGCAAAGATTTTTTTCATTAAACACAGTAGGAAGGGGGAATATGAGGAATGGGAATGATAAATGGAATCAGGTGTGAGGACAAAGAAAAGATATTCCACTAAGCTCTTTTTAGTTCTTGAAAAGACGGTCTCAAGTCCAGGAAAGTGCATTTAAGAGATTAACCATTCTTAGTCTTCAAAAGATGGCCTAATGTTAAGTGAATCCAGAAAAAGTACACCCAAAGTTGTGAATTTATCAAGAAAAGTATCAGTTTAGGTCAGTCAATGAAAAGCACATTCTCTGTGTCTTTGCTACATAAGAGTTGCAAAAATGGTCTCTTTCCACTCTTACCAATTTTGGTTTTTGCCCCTTATTTCTTCAATTTTTTCTATACCTGTGTTTTCTTCTTTCCTTCCTCATCTTTTCAAATGACGAGAATATTAGATCTTTTTGATATTGTTTCACAACTTCTCAAGGTTCTGTTTATTTCTTTTGATCTTTTCTCTCCATTTTTCAGATTGGATAATTTCTATTGTTCTATCTTTAAGTTCAATAACTCATTCCTCTGTCATCTTCATTATTTAATTGAGCCCATTCAGTGACTTTTTAAAGTCAGACATAGTTTTCAGTTCTGAAATTCCAATTTGGTTCTTTTTTATAGTTTCTATTTCTCTGCACAGAACTCATTTATCTTTCCATTAATTTCAAGGGTTTTTAGCTCTTTATTCCTGGAGCTGATTACAACAGCTGTTTAAAGATTGAATCAGGGACTGTGTTGCTTCATAACAGAATTAAAGCATCCTCTTTTCCAGGATTCTGCTTACCACTGTCACTGTGGCTAGGACCAGGGATGGGAGGAAAAAAAAAACTTAGAAAAATAAAAGAAAAGCAACACTTCCCCCCACATTCTCAGGCTCCCTGGGGCTCCTTTTCCTGGTCCTCTTGCCAGAAAGACAGGACTTCTCTCAGAGACTTTTGCTTTACCTGCTCACCACAAAGTTGAGTAGGGAGGTTGCCCCTGGGACAGCCTGGGGGATAGAAGAGGCAAAACTTGAGAAAGGGACTCCACATCAGTTGTTCTTCAAGTTTTGCCTCCTCTCTCCAGTCTGCCTGCTATTATTAACCTCACAGTTCTCAGGTGGCTGCTTTTCCTATTGTCCCAGAACTTTCAGTTGCAATTAAAGATGACTTGCTCCATCTACGTTGCACTGCAAGTTTCCACCTGTGCTTTTGTGACCTGCGTTTTTAAATAGTTGACCCAAAAACCACTATCTCTGAAGAAAATAGTTAGCTTTATACATGGACAATGTGCACATCTTTGTCCTTGGTCCCAGGATATTAACATAAAATGACTTAATCCTTTTATTCAATGTCTGTTCACCTTCATGGCCTTTTAGGATCGTTATGTATATATCATCTCATTGTTTATAGTATGATTAATTTATTTTACTCATAAAAATCACAGCAGATACTTGCACAATCTCTAGTAAATCTAGAGAATTAAGGTGAAATGTTCTGAAGCCTTATGTGACAAAATGTCTTCTTAAAGTCATTTCCATATCAGTGTACATTATGCCCAGTCTCATTATCACCCACGCCTTGGCAACTACAGAGCAGAGTCAGCAAATGTCCACACAGAGGAAGTTTTGATTGGAAGTCACAATGGGGTCGTGTGACTGCAGAGACAGTGGTGTATAATGAACATCTAATTATAACACAGCTTACAGAAAGCTTATAAGGTACAATCAAGGGGGAGTAAATTTCCAAAGCAACTTTGATTCTTCTTATTCTTGAAAACTTTCTCATAAATTTCGAACTTCTCCAGGATGTGGCGCAAAAGCATACTTTATTTACCTAGTAGAACATAGATTGTATGTGCAGGCAAAGTAGTCCACTCAGGTTTGATAGATCCTAGGAATACTGCCTGATCTGAGTCTTTTCTCAACTAATCCTCCAGAGGCAAAGTTTGGGGATTTACTCCCTCACCTTTAATCCTGTTTCTGCAATGACTCAGACCCAGTTGACAGAAGCATTGGGAGTAGAGTGTGTGCAGTAGATTTTGGTCTTAAGATACCAAAGAGGAAAGAACAGAAATTCTGAAATAATGTTCCCAGACCACAGACACCAGTTAAAAGAACAAAATAGTAGGATGAAGCCAGAGGGAGTGGGGCCACTTTTTGTATCAGTCAATGTCTGTGGGCCTTTTGGAAATAAAAGCGGGGAAGAAAGAAATAAAAGGGAAAAGAAGAGAGGTAAAATGATCATGGGGGGCATAGAAGACTCCTGGGACAGCAGAAATGTCCAGGCACATATTCAGCACACATTCAGCCAATATTTAGTGAGTATCTTCTATACACCAGGTACTGGGTCAAGATTTGAAAATTTAAAGATGTGAGAGCACAATCTCTTTTCTTAAGAGCTTATGGTTTCTGTTACACTCTGGAGAGGAATGGTCCAGATTCTAAATGGATGCAGCCACTGATGGAAAAAAAAGGTAGGAAAACTATTCTAAATAGTAGATGAGCTTATATTTAAAGGGAAACACTGAAACTGAGAAGTCTCAGATTTCCTTTCATTTCTGTGATTGATGGCTTAAGAGGAAGGGAAATTGGAACAAAACCCTGAATATTGGATCCTTCACAATCAAATCTTTTGTCTTTGTGTACTTAGAGTATGATATATAATATACTATGCATGTATGTATTATATATAATATTATATATGTATTATATAATTATGTAGCATATGTGAATTATATATTATATATATGTAATATTTCTGCCTTGTTCTTTTTTACTTAATTCATATTTCCAACCTATTTTGATGTTTTTAAAGAAAACAGGCAGAATTGATGTTATTTTAAGTATAAAGTAGACTTATTTATTTTAATTTGGGTTCCGTTTGACATATAGCAGAAAGGTCCATATTTTGGAAAAGGATGGACATGGGATTTAATCCAAATTCTGCTATTTTCTTCTGCTTTTTGCTATTTGTGCAAGTTATTAAACTTTTCTGAATGAATCTTCAATTTCCTCATCTATATAGTAGGGATAATAATACCATTATTAGGAAGTATCAGGAGGATTAAATAAGGTATTGCATGGAAAATGGTGCTGTACTATCTGGGACAGAGGAGCCCCTCAAAAATATTGATGATATTAGGTAATGTTATTAAGCAATTATGACATTCCAAGTAAAATTTCTTCACATACAGTATCTCCTATTTTCTTCAGAATAACCCTGTGAGCCCAGCACTGTAATTATCCTGATTTTATTGCTGAGGAGACCCAGACTGATGGGGTTAAGTAACTTGCCTAAAGAGCACACAGCAAAAAGAAAGCAACAGAACAGGTTTGAAAGGTCTCTTGGACTGCAGAGCGGGACACATGACCACAATTCTGTTGGGTGCCTCAAGACTCTGGGTTTCCCTTCCCCATTAGTTTCTTTGGCAGATTTTAGAAGTGTCTCACTGGCCTGAATCTGCTCCAAAGCTAACTGGGTTCTTGAAGGATACTAGTGTATCATTTATCTGCCCACCATCCATAATTTTCCACATTGTGTGGCTTATTCTCCCTGAGCAATTCCTTTTGTGCCTAGACTTCATTTCTGACACTGGGAGTTCTTTCTTTTTCCTTCCTCTTTCCTTTCCTTCTTCCTTATCCCACACCACCAATATTTAGCCTCTTCACAGAGGAAGTGGACCTCTGTCCTAGTTCCTCGTCTTTATCTCTCTCAGTTCTCAGGTTGTCCCCTCCTCATTTATGGACATCTTCCGGCTCCAGGCATGCTCGAAAGGTAGGCTGTATTCTAAGAGCCTTGTGGCCACCCCTATTTCCAGAGGGAGCTCTGGCTATTGAATTTAGCACATAGGTACCCTGAAGTCAGGAAAGAAAGCCTTCTGAGAAATCAGTTTGGGGCAACGGTGGTTATAGGGAGGATCACAGATGTTTGCATGCATGAAATCCAAACAAAAGGGATTAAAGAGAGGGCCCAAAGCATTTTTTAGGATAAGGAACAAAAGAGCAAACAAACAAGAGAAATCACAGAATGTAGAAATACTATCCTGCTTGTCTGCAAAAGGAGTGTTTTAATATCAATTGTTTGGGGGGAAACATACATACACACACACACACACACACACACGTTGAAAACACTGCCCATGTAAAATGAATTCAACTCAACCTAGCTGTCAAAAAAAGGCATCAGAGGAATAAGAAAGTAGCAAGGTTGTCTTGGAGTCCAATATAAATGTGTGCTTTTTTTCAATGTTCTATAAATGCTTTGAAGTTACCAACAGCAGCAAAATATTAAACTCTGTCATGGGAAGGCAGTTTGGGCAAGGACACAAGGATGAAAAGAAGACATGACAGATAACAAAGAGCTGTGACCTCCAGGTGCAGAGTAGTCCTAAATATACCATCCATTAAGCTCTTTGTAAATTTCAGGAAGTTTTTCACCTTTTATTCATCATTTCACTTAATCCACACCATCATCTAAGAAGAGAGGATTATTATCCACATTTTACAGATGACAAAATTGAGGCTCATGCCTCAACTAAGTAACAGGTCATGGTCACACACCTAATTGTTTTGATAGTCAGAGGTTGCACCTGGTTCTGCAGAATCCCATAGTCCATGCTCTTAATTGCTCTTCTCCCCTCTTAAGAAGACATGCTCTGTTATCATTGCTCCCTGTGAATTGGCATCAAGCTCAGAGGGAGAAGAGCTCCTTCTCCAGGGAAGGCCACTACACTTGGTCTAGTCTGTTGTTTTCTGCCATTTTCCTATTTGGGGCCACATGGCTGTTATCTGTGACCTGTTAAAAACATATTGTGTCTTTCTGTGGCAGAAATGGAAATCCACTTAAGCATGCAATTGAACTTAATTTAATTTTTTGTGTGCCAACATCTCTATCCCTCATTTTAAAGCTAAAAATTTAAAAAGCAAAAATTATAGTAGTAAGCTTCAGGATATATGATAATGTCCATATTGGCAATGAGCAGGCATGCAAGCACTGTCTATCTGGTTGGTCAGATCTCTTCCTGGGATGGTATTCTGACACCAACTGGTATATTGCAGTTCTGTTCTGGTATTAATCACCTGGAGTTAGTGCAGACCCCATAAGTTAAGGTCTCAGTCCTCCACAAGACTGTTCTCACATCAGAAGGTAGCTGCACCTGCACCCCAGGTGTCCACAGACCACCCACACTTCTGATGGACTGGCAATATATTCAGGAGTCCCCAAAACCCCTCACGTTTGATAATTTGCTAGAATGACTCACAGAACTCAGGAAAGTGCTTTACTTCTGATTACAGTTTTATTATAAAGGATAGAGATCGGGACTAGTCAAATGAAGAGACACATGGAGCAAGGTTTAAGAGAGTCCCAAAAGCAGAGCTACAGTGCCCTGTCCTCATCGAATCATGGCCTGTCTTCCTCCAGGCAGTGACACTGATATATTCACCAACCAAGAAGATCCACTGAGTTTCATGTCCAGAGGTTTTATTGTGGTTTCATTGCATAGAATGATTGATTGAACATCGCCTACATAATTGAACGCAACCTCCCCCACTCCCCTTCTCAAAAGCTGGGCTGGCTTAAAGCTCCAACCTTCTAATCACAGGTTGGTTTTTCCAGTGAAGAGCCCCCATTTCAGTCATCTAATCTCATTAATATAAAATCAGATGTGATCTAAGGGGTTGAAGAATAATAAAGACACTCCCATTACTTGGGGAAGTGCAGGGGCTTTAGAATCTCCATGCAAGGAACTGGGACAAAGATCAGACAAATTCCGTTTTGTATAACAGATGGTTGGAGCACATTGCTTTGGGATCCTTGGAACTGTGTGGGTGCCGGCAGAGAGGATTTCTTGGTTAAACGTAGGGTGATCACATAATTTATTATTCAAATGAGTTTTCTCTTTCACAAGAGAAGGGGGTTGCAAATTGGTGGGGATGCCAGACAACAAGTGTCAACAGGGCATCTTCTGAGTGAACTGGGACTTTGGTCACTTTATTGCTTTTTATTCCACTCCCAAGAAAGTGTGAAGGGTTTGGGACCAATCTGTAAATTCTTGGAGTCTTCTTGGTAAGACAAGCACTTATCTTGCCTCTGTTAGTTACATTTTTGAAACTGAGGGAGACTATTTGCTCAAAAGGGATGATAGTATGTCCATAATTGGAGCAAACTTGACATGGGTAGACTGTGTCTTTATTTGAATAGGTATATAGTTCCATAGAAGATGACTCAAGTTATTCTTACTCTACACAGGTGACAGCATATGTAACATTCTCTTCTTCACTTACTGCTTGCTCTGAAATTTCAGGGTCCGATAAGTTTTCTAAACCCAAAGGCAGTAATACCCTCTCCTTCCCCATCATCACTTCACCTGTGGAGGTGTTCATTATGTCCTTTCCCTGAAAGCCACTTTTATATATTTCAAAATTTGTTGGCTACCAAATACAAATATTTCATGACTGCATCTCCATTCTTTTATACACATAGTGCCTGAAACATCCAGATTTCTTGGCATTACTTTTTCATACCAAAAATTATCTAAAATGTTCAATACCGCTCTAGTCCTATGATTCTTTGTGTCTGAAAAATTATATGAGCTCTCTGAAGGAAAAGCCTTATTTTAGTCATAATTTCTATATTCCCAGGGTTCAGTGTAGTGCCTCACACATCATGGGCCATCATATGTATTATTATCATAGTAAGTGAATTAATGATTGAGAGAAGCATTAGCAAATCAAGATAGGATTGAATTGCCTATGAAACCCATATTCTGCAGAAGTGTTAGCAAATCCGTACCCAGATTCCTTTTATGGCAGTTCTAATATTGCTCAGTTTTTTTTTTCTATAAGGGGTAGGAAATCTTTAGGTGTGAAAGGAGAGAACATTGGGTAAAGACTCAGTCAAAGTCTTCTGGAACCCAGATGGATACACTGCTTTATTTCATGGCAACTGTTGAAGAGCTCTGCACGATAACTTCCAGTGATGGCACTGGATTCTCATACATGAGGTCCTGAGTCCAGTGTATTGATCCTATCTGCGACCATGGCAGAGATCCTGCAGGCAAGATGACAGGCCATCAACAGTCTGCTCAGTAGGAGGAGTTGACTTGGGGGAGTGCAGTTGATATAAACACTGTAGTGGAAAGCCGCCAAATCATTTTATAGCACAATGACCTGGGATTCGTGGCCATTAGTAATGGTAATGATAATATTAAAAAAACAATAATTATTGGAAAAGGAAACCCAATTAAAGGTATGAAATCAAGAGGCCTGGGTGAGGTGGCCTATTGGTAGTTTGAATTGGAAGCAGGAAATGTAATGTTACCTAAAATGGTTTGAAATTTCATGGACATAGAGATTTGGGAGCTTAAAGCAAAATTAGAGTGTAAAGTCCTCATTCTATAGTTGAAATGGAGGCTCCCAAAGGCAAGTAACTCCTTCTATTTCTTACTTAGGATTATGCAGCTAAGAGATTAATATCTCATATAAATCTATAAGAACATTTCTCCTTTATCTTCTTTGGAAGGTAAGCTCCATGAAGACGTGGTTCTTTTCATTCATGCACTAAATTTTCTTCATTACCTAGAACAGTGCCTGGTACACATTACACAGGCACTCAATTCTTTGAATGAGTCTCAGAGTACACATTTTGGTTAAGATCTTGAGTTTAGAGTAAAATAGATGTGAACTGAAATACGGTCTACCCCCTATGAGATGTGTTACTTTGGGTGAGTTAATGAACTTGTATCAACATGAAGTAAGATAGTAAACAAAATAATGCACATAAATCAACTTGATGAGCCTGGTACCTAATCGACACTCAATGAAAGCTGAACATTTACAACAATAATTGCCAGATTTTACTGAACAGCCGGTTATATTATAATTTCTAAGGGATTTAGGTTCCCTCAACTGCTTCCCAGGTTCAGGGTTTTAACATTTGGCTTTCATAAAAGAAATCTTAGGCCATTCACATACCCAGTCATTCTTAAAATGCTTTATTTTAATTTTCTTCATGGAAATACATTAAGAAATGTGTTGAAAATTAGCATTCATATAATGACCTCATTTCACTTCTGTGCAGCCTGTCAATTACTGTTTTTATTTTTTTAACCATAATGACTCCCCAACTATTTATATATTTAAACGATCAATGCATTAAATCAGAGAACATCCTCAGTCGAGGATATCAAGTTAAAAATTACCTGATGGGAGAAACAATGTAGAGTATTATTTCCAGTTGCCTAATGGGTGTGTGGCAATTTAAAATAGTGTCCCCCAATGTTTATGTTTATTAAACTGCAAAAAAAATAAGAAAACTCCAGGGTTCTATTTACCTAGAAATCACTATAACACTAATAAATGAGGGAAAACAATCCCAGGCCAGGATTTCCAGAAACTGTGGACAGAATGAGTGATGAAAAGGCCTGCTGGAGTAATTAACAAGAACAGTTAGATCCTTACGATGCAAAATGTTCTCCACTCAGCAGCACTGACCTCACTTGGGTGCTTGTTTATTTTTATTTTATTTATTTATTTATTTATGTATGTATGTATGTATGTATGTATGTTAATCACCACACATTACATCATTAGTTTTTGATGTAGTGTTCCATGATTCATTGTTTGTGTATTACACCCAGTGCTCCATTCAATACCTGCCCTCTTTAATACCCATCACCAGGCTAACCCATCCCCCCACCCCCTCCCCTCTAGAACCCTCAATTTGTTTCTCAGAGTCCATCGGCTCTCATGGTTCGTCTCCCCCTCCGATTTCCCCCCTTCATTTTTCCCTTCCTACTATCTTCTTCTTCTTTATTTTTTAACATATAATGTATTATTTGTTTCAGAAGTACAGGTCTGTGATTCATCAGTCTTACACAGTTCACAGCACTCACCATAGCACATACCCTTCCCAATGTCTATCACCCAGCCACCCCATCCCTCCCATCCCCCACCACTCCAGCAACCCTCAGTTTGTTTCCCGAGATTAACAATTCCTCATATCAGGGGTGCCTGGGTGGCTCAGTCGTTAAGCGTCTGCCTTCGGCTCAGGTCACGGTCCCAGGGTCCTGGGATCGAGCCCCACATCGGGCTCCCTGCTTGGCTTCTCCCTCTCCCACTCCCTCTGCTTGTGTTCCCTCTCTCGCTATGTCTCTCCCTGTCAAATAAATAAAATCTTAAAAAAAAAAAAAAAGAATTCCTCATATCAGTGAGATCATATGATACATGTCTTTTTCTGATTGACTTATTTCGCTTAGCATAATACCCTCTAGTTTCATCCACGTCATTGCAAATGGCAAGATTTCAATTTTTTTGATGGCTGCATAATATTCCATTGTGTGTGTGTGTGTGTGTGTGTGTGTGTGTGTGTGTGTGTGTATAAAAACACTACATCTTATCTGTTGATGGACATCTAGGCTCTTTCCATAGTTTGGCTATTGTGGACATTGCTGCTATAAACATTGGGGTACACGTGCCCCTTCGGATCACTACATTTGTGTCTTTGTGGTAAATACCCAGTAGTGCAATTGCTGGGTTGTAGGGTAGCTCTATTTTCAACTTTCTGAGGAACCTCTGTTTTCCAGAGTGGCTGCACCAGCTTGCATTCCCACCAACAGTGTAGGAGGGTTCCCCTTTCTCTGCATCCCCGCCGACATCTTTCATTTCCTGACTTGTTAATTTTAGCCATTCTGACTGGTGTGAGGTGATATCTCATTGAGGTTTTGATTTGGATTTCCCTGATGCTGAGCGATGTTGAGCACTTTTTCATGTTTCTGTTGGCCATTTGGATGTCTTCTTTGGGAAAATGTCTGTTCATGTCTTCTTGGGTGCTTGTTTAAAATGCAGTGTCTCTGGCCCCACCCCAGACCGCAGACCTTTAGTAGAATCAGAACCTGCATTGTAACAAGATTCTCCAGATGGTTCAGGTTTGAGAAGCACCGGCTTAGTTTTAAAAGGCACACAGAATAAGAACTGCTTTCCTATTTTAAAGAATTTTGTTTCATATAACATACTTATAAGCAATTGAAATAATATTAAATCAAGGACATAGATGAGGTAACAAATATCATCACAATCCCATCATTTAGCAACATCATCTGTAGATGTAACTGTGCAATTTCATATGTAATGGGCCATGCTACACATGCTATTTTGTAATATGCTTTTTTTCTCCAAACAAAAATGCATCATGCTCATCTATGTAGGACAATAAACAATACTCTACATTGTCATTTTGAATGGTTGGATGGGAATCATGGCTTTTATGTAGTCTTGTTTATCAAATGTCCTATTGATGGAAATTTGGGTTATTTTTCATTTTATGTTATTATAATGTCTAAGTGGAACATTCAAGCAGTTGAGTTCCTAGAGGAAGGTAACTACCTGTCCAAGTACTTGTCAGTGGGCTGTAAGTTATAAGGAAGTTTAACTTTTTTCTATATTTCTTTTACCTTTGTTCTCCACATCACTAACTATATTAATTTATAACATATCAAATGTTATTTGTATTTCTTGAGTTCATACCAACTTGATAGTAAGAAAAGATGGCCTAGGGAGATTCTAGGTGCAAGAAGGAATTTAACCTGGCATTAGATATTTACTGTGTTTGAGAAGTTATGGTGTGTTGCTTTCAAATCAGGCTTTGATTCCAAGATGGTCATAGCAAGTATGGGCTGGTGTCAGAAAGCCAAGGTTTGAGGCCTAATTCTATTATTTACTAACCACATTAATTTGGGCAGGTTATGGGGTGCCTGGGTGGCTCAGTTGGTTAAGCGTCTACCTTCCACTTGGATCAGGGTCCTGGGATCGAGCCCCACGTGGTTATGGTTGGGATCCCTGCTCAGCAAGGAGTCTGCTTCTCCTTCTCCCTCTGCCCCTCCCCCAGCTCATGCTCTCTCTCATGTGCTCGCTCGCTCTCATGTGCTCGCTTGCTCTCTCTCTCTCTCAAATAAATAAATAAAATCTTTAAAAAAAATTGGGGCAGGTTACAAAAAACTCTTTTAGCCTCACATTCTTTATCTAAAAAATAATACTCTTCAAAGGCTATAGGACCTTGTGTGTGTTATTTGAAGTCTTTCGTGCAGTGTTTGGCATGTAGAAAATGCTCAGTAACTTTTTAGCATTTACTTATATTTCCTAGAATTGTAAACTTCTTCCTGCTTTGGAAGCTCTCAGGACCATGAGAGGACAAATAAAAACGCCCAGATGCCACCGTTAAATAACATGAGGAGGAGGTGAAAGCAGCTCAGGCTTAAGGGGATCTTGATCATATACTCATTTACTCTAAATTCATCTTGTAGATGGAGAGCAGAGGATTTAGATTAGGATAGTGTTATCCTATCCTATAATAGAATATGACATAGAATATAGGCTTTAGATTATTCTTATTCAGATGGGGAAAACAGAGTACAGGGAAAAATTAACTTAACCAAATGGCCATAGCGAGCCACTCGTAGAACAGTGGCTGCCTTCCTGTCCCTGGCTCAAGCTTTAGCCTCCAGCATCACTACTGACTAAAGAGGAATAATGAAGTCAGGATCTCTGGGTGCTTTAATCCAGTGACAAATTATTACCGTTCTATTGCGCATGAATGGGCAGCTTAGAAAATGTCCAAATGGACAAATTATATAATCATCCTCACTCTTAATCAGACAAAAACTATGAAATGTTGTGTTCAACCCATCAAATTTCCATTTTTAAAAATGCTTTAGCCACTCTTGGCAATTGACCACGGAAATAGCCATTTGGCAGTATGTATTGAAAGCTAAAAATGTTCATCCTCTTGTATCCAGTATTTCTTCATCTAAGGATTTATCCTGAAAAAAATAGTCATAGGCACACAAGTATTTATGAACAAGTATAATGTGAAAAACAGGAAGCAACATAAGATCCAATTAACAGGACATTGACTAAACAAATTACAGAAATAATGCAGCCATGCAAAATCAAATTTTAAAAGAATACTTAATGGCATGAAAAATGTTCATCATGTTTTAAGTGAGAAAGTAGATTAAAAAATAGTAGATGCAGTATACCCCCAATTTTGCAAAATATAGCTCAATAAAACACACGCAGATATGAAAAAACTGGAAGGGTTTACAAGAAAATGTTATCAGTTTTTGTCTTTGAGCTGAGGAAGAACTAAGTTATTTTTTTATGCTTTATTTTTCCTTTTCAGTATTTTAAAAACTATCTCCCCTGGATTATCCTAACATAGTCACTGTGCAGTACTTCTTCTCAATAAGCAATTTCAAGCCCAAGTGCTCCTAACATTAGTAGTGATAAAAGAAATTTCCTTCGTTATCCCCTTTATGAACCTTCAGATTTAAAAGGCTGCTCCATCTGGGTGTTTCTTCATGCAGTGGTGGTGTCAATGACAGGAGAGACAGTGTGGAGTACAAGATATGTGGAGCATATCTATACTGACCATCAGGACAATCTGCAAGAGCCCCAGTAGGTCGGCAATATCCAAGAAGTTCCTCTAACACTGCTCAGTGCAACTCTTTGTCACAAACCCAAATCTACCTCCTTGTTACTGCAGGAATCCTTCTCAAACTCACCCCACACATTTCTCCAAGAGATCAAAGTGCGATATGGACGCTATCTGATCATATTGACTGTTACTATATAACTACATGGCTTTTAGAATTATACTGTCATTTTCAGAGGTAGGGGGTCTCTGACAGTTACTGAGAAAGAAGCAGTTCAGCTGATATAAATCAGAATCTAAGACTACTTGGTTTGGACCACCCTTTTGTTGCCCCAAAGGCAGGAATTCTGCAGCGGTTTCTACCTATTGCCAACCAAGAAAGAATTCACTGAAAATTTAAGCTAACAGGAATTTATTTGGGCAATTGGAAATGCAATTCGGAAGACACAGATTGTGATTAGTCAGGTAGAAACCTGACTCGTGTTTTGAAGAAGACAAAAGGGGGCAGAGTTATAAAGGCAAAAGGTCATGAGCACAGTTGTCATTTAGGACCTCCATGCAGATCTGGGATTGAAACTGGGTTAACTGAGATTGATTGGGTTAATATGCAAATGAGCGATTTAACTTGTCAATTCTCATTTGCTCCTTTCCAAGTGAAGAATGTGAAGGACTCAGGTGTCCTCATGAGGAGGGAGTTAAGTCCAGCCTGAGGGCTTGTAGCTGGCAAAAAGATCATAGTTCCTCCACTGAGGATATGCATAAATTCCACCTCCTGGCTGTCCTCCCCAATCTATTTTTAAAAGAGACTCTTTTAGTGAGGCTTGCTTGCTCCACTTAGAAATCTCCTTTCATACTGTATCTTATGTTTTTCCATGGTAACTTGACAACCTGCACTTTCTTTCCTTCCTTCCTTCCTTCCTTCCTTCCTTCCTTCCTTCCTTCCTTCCTTCCTTCCTTCCTTTCTTTTTTAGAGAGTGAGAGAGACCTCTCAGGTGCAAGCCAGGGGTTGGGGTTTGGGGGTGGGAGGGAGGGGCAGAGGGAGAGAGAGAATCCCAAGCTTGCTCCAAGCCCAGTGCAGAGCCGCACACGGGGCTTGATCTCACAACCTTGAGATCGTGACCTGAGCTGAAATCAAGATCAAGAGTCAGATGTCCAACTGACTAAGCCACCCGGGTGCCCCCACATTTCTTCTATACTTACTAAATTAATTTACTTTGTTTCTACTAACTTTGAAAACTTTTACTCCTTTATTTACTGATACTGCCCAATTTTGTTTGCCAAAGAGTAGAGTTCTCACTCTCATCACATTTATTCCATGTTTGACCAATTTTTCATTCTCTTTCCACTAAATCAGTCTCCATGACCGTTAAACAAGGTCATGATGCTCTCAGCGGCTCTCCCAAAGGGCTACTTAAGTCTGCCCTCTCACTATCATAATTCACACTATTGCTTTCCCCACTGAGAGCAGATGTCCTAGATGGAGTTGTGGTTTGGCACATCATAAAGAATTTTAAGGTTTTTCACCTTTGGCCAATTAAGTGACAGACTAAACGTGTCCATCTTAGTGAGGAACCTGGACCCCTTATCATACAATTATTCTTTGGAGTCTGTAGAAAAAAAGCATTTAGATGTATTGGGGGTGGAGAGAATCTATAGCAGGTTTAGATGAGAGAATTCTAATATCTGAAGAGTTTTCAGGTAGAATTTTTGAACTGGAGTGGATGTTGGAAATAACTTTCTGCTATATACAAGTAGATCTTTTGTGTAACTACAGATGGAAGTCCTAAATCAAGGTAGAAGACCAATTTTGACTCACATTAAGAAAAGAATGGCTAATAATTTTCCAAATATATAATAAAACAATTTACCTCAAGAAATATTAAGAGACTGGTGAGAACTCATCAGAAAAATTTAGCAGATATTGGTTAGGAGCTGGATTAATGATCTTTAAATTTCCTCTCAAATCATACATCTGGGAATATTTCAGTGAAAAGTTCTACCTTGCCTACTTTCCTAAAACCAAAGGATGGAGGTAAATAAGAAAAAAAATTAATGATAAGCATGCCCACTATCTTAAAAATCATTGATTGGCATTTTAATGTCTATTTCATGGACCTTTTCCCCCCCCATGCGCCTTTTATGTGTCTCCTGTATCCAGAGACACAATGTGGTATTGGTAGAATTGAAAATGAACTAGAATTTGTGTAAGAAAACTTGAGTTCTTTTGCCACTGGAGAGTTGTGTGACTTTGAGTATTATTGTCATCTCTCTGAGAATTATATTCCAAAGATTATAACCATAACCTTTTGAAGGCTATAAAATGTTTCACAAATATGAAGTGATTTTACTTACACACATTTTCTGGAAGTTATTTCAAAGGGAATGCTCATTTGTAGTTACTAAACTCATTTCCAAAGTCCCAGTCTTCCAAGAAACAACATGATCCATGTCATACGATTGATAGGTAGTTTCTAAGCCCCCAGAAATGCCGGGCTGTTTTTCTTTTTTGCCTGCTGTTGACACACCAAAAGTATTTGTTTTCACACTATAAATAACCAAACGAAATACCTTCCTTTTATTAGTTACTACTATCCGTTGTTGGCCTACATTCTGGTGTTTCTCTACATCTGCAAGAGTAATAAACCAATTTCACGTAAGTCACTTAGAATAACAGCAGAGTAGAATTCTGCAAAGAAACTCCCCTGAATAATTGGCCCTGTCATAGATGGCATGCATGAAGAACAATAATAGTAACAAGTCC
Organism: Phoca vitulina; assembly: GCF_004348235.1. Classification (NCBI taxonomy): domain Eukaryota; kingdom Metazoa; phylum Chordata; class Mammalia; order Carnivora; family Phocidae; genus Phoca; species Phoca vitulina. Next base: position 7,393,317 of record NW_022589731.1, on the reverse strand, counting down.
ACTCTCTTTAAGGGGTGGGGAATGATTTACATAAGGGAAATCATGGTTGTTCACTACCAGATACAAGGTGGAGTTACATGACGTTTTACTGCTGAGGCTGGCTGAGCATCCATATTCAATATTTATCTGAGTCACAAGGCTCTCAGTTCATTCATCATAGGAAGGAGGGGCCTAATGGACCAAGTGGGCTGTGTGGCCTGTTGACTCATTTAGTCACCTTGGTCAGGATACTCATGCCCTTGGAACATAGGATTCATTCATAAAAAGTGGAGACTTTCATTTGTTTGTTTTTACCATCAGTCTGCCTCAAAGGGTCACAGTGGGTTTGTTGAAAGACAGCAAGATATATTCAGTTGAGTCTTATCATCCATTTGAGGTTGGGAAAATAAGGCAAAATCAAAATCCGCGATGTAGAATCTGTTCCCAGTCATCTCAGAATATTCGCTAGCTATCTGCATTGGTTTTAAAAGAATAGGAAACAGTAATTGGTGATTAAATGTTAATTTTTGGAACCAGACTGTATGGATTAGATTCCACTATCTGCTACTTTATAGCGGTTTACTACCAGGAAATCATTTAACCTCTCAGTCTTTTCACTGGCAAATGAGGATTATTATGGTAAAATTGGCTTGTTTGGACCCATTAAGTGAAATAATTCACTTCATGGGGTGTGCCAGCAAATGTTTAACCATCAGCTTTTGGGGTGGAGTGGGGACAAGGTCAACATTTGCTGACTTCTATGGTGTGAGTGCTCCCACCTGGACCATTTCAAGTTGGGAAGGTGTGCACACAATAGCTTGCCAGCCCCAGCACACAGCACTGATGGACTTCACTTCGCACAGTGCCTGGGATACCGAAGGGCTCAATTATTATAGTTAGTTATTATAAATTTTATCATTATTTTGTTTTGGATTTCATTATTATTGAAATTCACTGAACATAATTTGTTCTCTTTCCTCCCATGTTACTCTTTCTCCAGACTATAACAAAAGAAGAAAAATTATAAGTTTGGGAAATTATAATGGCAATTAGAAAATAAAACAAAGCCAAACAGAAAGTCTCCTTAATGTCTCTTATTTAGAAGGAAAAGCCAGGAACTAGAAGACCTTTAACTCTTATTCTGCCACTGTGGTTCATCTGGCTTGGGCAAGCCACTTTAACTTCTCTTAGGCTCAGTTTTTCTTCTTGTAAAATCGGTGAAATTATTGGTGTTTTGCCTGCTTTACCGGAAACTTTGAGCATTAAAATCTACAACTTATTAGGACATTCCTTATAAACTTAACAGGTCTGTTTTATATTCAGAATCATTGATTTATTAATCTAACTCTTGGGATTTATCCTAAGGAAATAATTATAAAGAAGTAAGGAGTCTTTTAAAAATTGGTAACAAAATGTGCATTAATGTACTTAATCTGTTTTAGGTAATTTATCTTAGGTAAATGCAATTGAATGTTATGTTAATATCAATGAATATTGTGCTAATGTATATGACTATTATGCTAATGTCATTTTAATGTTAATAAAAGATAACTTTGCTGTAGAAAAATATTGTCTTCATGAATATAAAAATGGTATTTTTCTAAGAGATAAATTTTATGACAGATTATATGGCAAATAGTCATAGAACTGTATTATAATACAAACATAATAATGGTACATTTGGGAAAAAATGGGAAAGGAATGCAAAAAGACAAAACTATGGTGTTACAGTCATGGATTTTATGTTATAAAAGGAGTAAAAATCAAAATTTAAAAACCCATTATGAAAATAGTTACAGGGTAATAAGGTATTAATGGAAATCCAATAAGTAGAAAGACATCAGCCCAGAGAATCATCTCTTTCAAAATGACCCTCCGTATTTTTTCCTATATAAGACCTAGCTTTTGACTAGTTACTTCAACAAAGGCGATTTTTCTGAGGCTTGAGGGAAAATGGAAAGAGTAGCAACTTCTTAAAACTAGAAATATACTTGAAATTTGAGCTGGTGAGAACCCTTCTCTTTCAGGTAAAACACATATCAAAACTCCCATGTCTGCTCTTTGATGCATGGGGTCAACCTTACACTGGTAAAAAGAATGGTACATATGAGACTTCACAGGTAACTTTTCGTAGGTACATGGAGATCTTGCCTCCTATCCTGGTTTAATGGCTCCATACTCAGATGACTTGAGTTTTCAATTGGTTTATTTTAAGCCGTGACTTTGGAGCCTTAGTGTTCCTTGACCTACAGTTTCTGGCCTGACTTCTTACAACCATATGCTTCTGTACAACACCGTGGATCTCCAAACCCCTTGCACACCTTATGGCACATACTTCAAAGCTATCTGGGTGCCTTGTAATTGATGATGACTCAGGATAAGAACCAAATCTCTACTTTCTCATTGGTTTGAATTACCATTACCTTTATGGGGAACTGAAGTCCAGTCCAATCAAGCTGGACTGAAGCTTGGAATGTGCAATAGAATGAAGAGCATTTTATTGGCAATTTGTGACAGCGACAACAGCTGTCTTCTGTGGTTATCAATAGGCTTTAACTCAAGTTTGCAAACTCAAAATCATACAAGGGCAGGCAGGTGGCACAGAAGGTGGTGAAGTTGCTGAATTCTGTTACTATCTAGAGTAACACCTCTTTAGCTGCATGGTGCTTTAAAATATGGTGTGAACTAAATACGCTAACCACACACAGCATGTCTGCCGCCTGCCAGCCTGCTCTAACTCTGCCTGCTGCCCAGAACAAAGAGTAGCAAGGGTATTCATGTGGTGGTGCAGCATGTCAAGTTGAGAGAGGACACAGTCCCTCTGGCTGATCTCCTTTGCTTTGTCTCTCTCCCCTTGTGACAGCTGGCCCCACAGATTCCTCTGCTCCACTTCTAAGACCAATCTGGGCTTGAGCCAGAAAGGGTGTAAATAGTTCCTTGCTACTTTGATACTGTAAGGAATACCCTCTAATTCCCCACATTGTTCCCAGTGTCCATTACTCCTTCACAGGTCTGTCCAATTTCCAGGTTCATGCACCCAAGCACCTGGGCTATACTGACTGTGTTCCAATCCTCCCAGTTTCTATAACATGACACCAACATTAGTTCTTTCAAAAAATGACAGCCAGGGGCGCCTGGGTGGCTCAGTTGGTTAAGCGACTGCCTTCGGCTCAGGTCATGATCCTGGAGTCCCTGGATCGAGTCCCGCATCGGGCTCCCTGCTCGGCGGGGAGCCTGCTTCTCCCTCTGACCCTCCCCCCTCTCATGTGCTCTCTCTCTCTCATTCTCTCTGTCTCAAATAAATAAATAAAATCTTTAAAAAAAAAAAAAATGACAGCCAGGTCCTGCCTTCACAATTGATACAGCCCTGTATGAAATGAAATGCCCAAGGCAAACATGACTCTATTCTGCATGCAGAGCTGAATGGCTCACAGTTTGATTATAGAAAAGGTTTTCTGTGGCTTAGACTCAGATGATCAAATGGTCTTTGGATTTCATTAAAAGCTGTGGTGAGTTTACTAGAACACAATTTTGTTTTAAATACACTTGGCAGAGTGGAGATGATTTTGAATTTCCTTTCTGTTAATAAATTGATTAAAAATAGTTGTTAGAGTTGTGATGTACTCCCTACTTTATGCTCAATTTGTGCTGGGTGTTGTGGGGGATTTAGAGGAAGAGTAAATCACAGTCTCTATCCTCAAAGAGTTTATACTCCAGTTGTGGACACACATACACACAACTTCACACCCAGGAAAAGAGAACACAATAAAAGTCGGTGCATAAATGATTTTTTTTTTAAATTTTTTTATTGTTATGTTAATCCCCATACATTACATCATTAGTTTTAGATATAGTGTTCCATGATTCATTGTTTGTGCATAACACCCAGTGCTCCATGCAGAACGTGCCCTCCTCAATACCCATCACCAGGCTAACCCATCCTCCCACCCACCTCCCCTCTAGAAGCCTCAGTTTGTTTTTCAGAGTCCATCGTCTCTCATGGTTCTTCTCCCCCTCCGATTTCCCCCCCTTCATTCTTCCCCTCCTGCTACATTCTTCTTCTTCTTTTTTTCTTTCTTAACATATATTGCATTATTTGTTTCAGAGGTACAGATCTGAGATTCAACAGTCTTGCACAATTCACAGCGCTTACCAGAACACATACCCTCCCCAGTGTCCATCACCCAGTCACCCCATCCCTCCCACCCCACCCCCCACTCCAGCAACCCTCAGTTTGTTTCCTGAGATTAAGAATTCCTCATATCAGTGAGGTCATATGATACCTGTCTTTCTCTGTTTGACTTATTTCGCTCAGCATAATACCCTCCAGTTCCATCCACGTCGTTGCAAATGGCAAGATCTCATTCCTTTTGATGGCTGCATAATATTCCATTGTATATATATACCACTTCTTCTTTATCCATTCATCTGTTGATGGACATCTTGGCTCTTTCCACAGTTTGGCTATTGTGGACATTGCTGCTATAAACATCGGGGTGCACGTACCCTTTCGGGTCCCTACTTTTGTATCTTTGGGGTAAATACCCAGGAGTGCAATTGCTGGATCATATGGTAGCTCTATTTTCAACTTTTTGAGGAACCTCCATACTGTTTTCCAGAGTGGCTGCACCAGCTTGCATTCCCACCAACAGTGGAGGAGGGTTCCCCTTTCTCCGCATCCCCGCCAACATCTGTCGTTTCCTGACTTGTTAATTTTAGCCATTCTGACTGGTGTGAGGTGGTATCTCATTGAGGTTTTGATTTGGATTTCCCTGATGCCGAGCGATGTTGAGCACTTTTTCATGTGTCTGTTGGCCGTTTGGATGTCTTCTTTGGAAAAATGTCTGTTCATGTCTTCCGCCCATTTCTTGATTGGATTCTTTGTCCTTTTGGTGTTGAGTTTGATGAGTTCTGTATAGATTTTGGATACTAGCCCTTTATCTGATATGTCATTTGCAAATATCTTCTCCCATTCTGTCAGTTGTCTTTTGGTTTTGTTGACTGTTTCCTTTGCTTTGCAAAAGCTTTTTATCTTGATGAAGTCCCAATAGTTCATTTTTGCCCTTGCTTCCCTTGCCTTTGGCAATGTTTCTAGGAAGAAGTTGCTGCGGCTGAGGTCGAAGAGGTTGCTGCCTGTGTTCTCCTTTAGGATTTTGATGGACTCCTGTCTCACATTGAGGTCTTTCAACCATTTGGAGTCTATTTTTGTGTGTGGTGTAAGGAAATGGTCCAGTTTCATTCTTCTGCATGTGGCTGTCCAATTTTCCCAACACCATTTGTTGAAGAGACTGTCTTTTTTCCATTGGACATTCTTTCCTGCTTTGTCAAAGATTAGTTGACCCTAGAGTTGAGGGTCCATTTCTGGGCTCTCTGTTCTGTTCCATTGATCTATGTGTCTGTTTTTGTGCCAGTACCATACTGTCTTGATGATGACAGCTTTGTAGTAGAGCTGGAAGTCCGGAATTGTGATGCCGCCAGCTTTGCTTTTCTTTTTCAACATTCCTCTGGCTATGCGGGGTCTTTTCTGGTTCCATACAAATTTGAGGATTATTTGTTCCATTTCTTTGAAGAAAGTGGATGGTATTTTGATGGGGATTGCATTGAATGTGTAGATTGCTCTAGGTAGCATTGACATCTTCACAATATTTGTTCTTCCAATCCATGAGCATGGAACGTTTTTCCATTTCTTTGTGTCTTCCTCAATTTCTTTCATGAGTATTTTATAGTTTTCTGAGTACAGATCCTTTGCCTCTTTGGTTAGATTTATTCCTAGGTATCTTATGGTTTTGGGTGCAATTGTAAATGGGATCGACTCCTTAATTTCTCTTTCTTCTGACTTGTTGTTGGTGTATAGGAATGCCACTGACTTCTGTGCATTGATTTTATATCCTGCCACTTTACTGAATTCCTGTATGAGTTCTAGCAGTTTTGGGGTGGAGTCTTTGGGATTTTCCCCATAAAGTATCATATCATCTGCAAAGAGTGAGAGTTTGACTTCTTCTTTGCCAATTTGGATGCCTTTGATTTCTTTTTGTTGTCTGATTGCTGTGGCTAGGACTTCCAATACTATGTTGAATAGCAGTGGTGATAGTGGACATCCCTGCTGCGTTCCTGACCTTAGGGAGAAAGCTCTCAGTTTTTCCCCATTGAGAATGATATTCGCTGTAGGTTTTTCATAGATGGCTTTTATGATATTGAGGTATGTACCCTCTATGCCTATACTCTGAAGAGTTTTGATCAAGAAAGGATGCTGTACTTTGTCAAATGCTTTTTCTGCATCTATTGAGAGGATCATATGGTTCTTGTTCTTTCTTTTGTTAATGTATTGTATCACGTTGATTGATTTGCGGATGTTGAACCAACCTTGCAGCCCAGGGATAAATCCGACTTGGTCGTGGTGAATGATCCTTTTAATGTACTGTTGGATCCTATTGGCTAGTATTTTGGTGAGAATTTTTGCATCCATGTTCAGCAGGGATATTGGTCTGTAATTCTCCTTTTTGATGGGGTCTTTGTCTGGTTTTGGGATCAAGGTAATGCTGGCCTCATAAAATGAGTTTGGAAGTTTTCCTTCCATTTCTATTTTTTGGAACAGTTTCAGAAGGATAGGTATTAATTCTTCTTGAAATGTTTGGTAGAATTCCCCTGGGAAGCCATCTGGCCCTGGGCTTTTGTGTTTTGGGAGATTTTTGATGACTGCTTCTATTTCCTTAGTGGTTATAGGTCTGTTCAGGTTTTCTATTTCTTCCTGGTTCAGTTTTGGTAGTTGATACATCTCTAGGAATGCATCCATTTCTTCCAGGTTATCTAATTTGCTGGCACAGAGTTGCTCATAATATGTTCTTATAATTGTTTGTATTTCTTTGGTGTTGGTTGTGATTTCTCCTCTTTCATTCATGATTTTGTTGATTTGGGTCATTTCTCTTTTCTTTTTGATAAGTCTGGCCAGGGGCTTATCAATCTTGTTAATTCTTTCAAAGAACCAGCTCCTAGTTTCGTTGATCTGTTCTACTGTTCTTTTGGTTTCTATTTCATTGATTTCTGCTCTGATCTTTATTATTTCTCTTCTCCTGCTGGGTTTAGGCTTTATTTGCTGTTCTTTCTCCAGCTCCTTTAGGTGTAGGGTTAGGTTGTGTACTTGAGACCTTTCTTGTTTCTTGAGAAAGGCTTGTATCATAAATGATTATTAACATCTGTGCTACTACTGGGCTGTGCCATTTACATAACTGACGTTGTATCCTCACCACAACTCTGAAAGTTGTCAATTCACCTTTGCCATTCGACATACCATAAACTGAGGTGCTGAGACCTTAGCCTAAGGTCACACAGTCAACAGAATGCTAGACCTAAAGGTGTCTGATTCCAGAGCTGGTGCTCTTCCCTGTAAATGAGCTGTTCTCATTCTTCATTGTGTATTTAAATCACCTGACACACTTAAAAAAATATAGATGCCTGGACCATGCCATCAGAGATTCTGTTCATTTGAGATCTGAGTATTGGCATATTCAAAGAATCCCAGGTGATTCTAATGTGTCAGCAAGGTGAAGAACCACTGTGCCAAATCCTGCTGCCATTGTGCAGCCCAATGTTGAAAAAAAAGTATATTTTGGAGAGCTCAGTTTGTAAAGATTTAGAGCAGGTGAGCTGGGATAAGACAATTTGCCCCTAAACCACACATACTTAGAGGTGACATATTGCTCCAGAGTTGCAACAACGAGTCCCTGACTTCATCAAATTCTGGTCTGTAAAGGAAAGATAAAAGTATCAAGTTTGTAAAATGTGCATATGGCTTATTACTGATCATACTGCATCTTACTATTTTTATGTCATTTGTGTATTACAACAGCCTGGGATGTGATGGCAGGTAATTTATTTACCAATGAGAAAACTGAGATCCAGAGTGACTAAGTGACTTACTGAACATCACTGGGCTAGTTAGTGACTCCATACAGTGCTCACTTCATCGCATCACCTAGACTCAGCGGCTCCCACAGCACTGGAACTTCATGGCACTGCTGCAGATTGGATGGTGAGATCAATAATGGAGGAAGCTGCTAATTGAATGGGGTGAAGGGTACAACTATGTTAAAAGCCATCACCACTCTAGGAAGCACTCTTTAAGTTCGTATGACAGATATAGCTCAGCCTATATTATCATAACCATCCTTCTAAATAAATTATTTAGATTAGGGCATGCATGCTCATGAGCTTGTGAAATGCAGATAAACATATTTTGTTTCCCAAGCCATGAGCTCAGGGCATTAGTATGCATCTCCCTCTGGTTCCCCATTTCCCCTGAATATAATGACTTGAAACACTTTAGACCATGACTAGGGGAAGGCACAGGGATGCCCACTCAAGCACAGGCAAGCCATCGAATTAGTAGCTTTCAGCAAAACTACCCTATTTGGCCTGTGCTTCCAGAAAACAAGTTGTTATAGAATAATTAAGTTGGGGAGGCAGCTACATGAAGTTTCTACAATAGATTCAGGAACTGAAATACCAGATGGTGCTATCAATGCACGGCAGATGTTTGCCAGGGAGCTGGGATCATGGTTTTAATTTCCAGAGTAAAATGACTTTCTAAAACAGAGAACAGTCCAGTGTTATGGGTCCCCTTTGTGGAATCTCTGCACACTGTGGAACTCTCTGGAATGGGAGACCTCACTCATTCTGTGCAAGGTGGCAGAGAGTGGCCACTGCATTCATCTTTTTGGCCCATGGTGGGTCATTTTACTTTTCTAGAAGATTTAAGGGAAATGGGGACTTCTGGTCCTAGGACAGTCAAGACATCTGTTGACTGGTAACTGGAGAATAAGGAAGAAAAGAAGATAAAGTTCCTAAATGCTTAAGATGTATCATCTATTAAAATAATGATGTTAAGGACAACTATGAAGATATAAATCAACCAATATGAAACAGTGTTACTCACACCACATTTAATGCTTCAAAAATGTGCCTATTGCAAATATTATCTGAAGAATTATTATCATTAATTTATACGTGAAGACACAGAGTTCTCATTTTTTTCCTCTTTTAATTTATTTTATTTTTTTTATTATTAACATATAAAGTATTATTTGTTTTGGGGGTACAGGTCTGTGATTCATCAGTCTTACACAATACACAGTGCTCACCACAATACACCTTCCCCCAGGGTTCCCAACTTGAGGTCACTAGATCTGTATTTAAATTCTATTTGACTTTCAAGTAACAAATACTTAGTTAATTAAGTAGGAAATGAATGAATCCAAGAAGTTGGGTAACTGGGTCTTGGGAAGCAGACAAGACAACCCCTCTTCTCCCAAGGAATTGACAGTGACTAGGGTGCTGCTTAGAAAACCCTAGTAAGACAAAGCCATGTGAACTTCAGCTCAGAAGAGGCCAGCAAATCTCATGAACTTATTCTGTGGGATGTGGACCTTGGGGTGAGGCTGGGTCCTGGGTGCAGGAGGTCTCATCTTGGTGACCCTCACGTCTGTTTTTCTCTAAAGGCTACCTAGGAGCTGTCTCAGTACTCCCTTCCCTTCCCCATCCAGAAATGTAGTGCTGTCTCTCCCCACATAGCATGGGGATATTGCTTCCTTGCCTTCAAAAAGCCTATTCTTGCACTCTTTTCTTTTTCAAGCCATTCTCTATCTTCTAGCATTGTCCAGAGAGCTTCCCATGGCCTTTCATTTATCAAGAGTGAGCAGAGAAGCATGCAAGCTTATGTGTTTCTTAAGCTTTCATGGTTTGTGCCCTTTATTCTCTCTAGTTATCCTCTACTTTGAAGAGTGCTGCCACCTTCTATGGAATTTGAGGGATGTCTAACAGAAAACCTCTCTTCAAAATGTGGACAGGGGAAAACTAGGAGACAGATGCTGGTGAGCACATTGATAAAACCACTTAATTTATATCAACAGAGAAAAATGTGATTGAGGACATGCATTTCCCTACTTTGAATATACTTTTTCAAAGTGGTAATCACTGATTGCATGTGGAAAAAGGCTGGAAGAAGTATAATTAAAACCCCAAAACTGGCCCAACCCAGAAATCCTCTCCACAAATGTAAGTAGAGAAAGGAAAGCGTTTTCTTATTGAATAAGCATTAAGCCAGAGTGTGATGTACTTCATAGGCAAATCCTAGTCTTCAGTTAAGACTGACAAGCATGAGAAGCTGGCACCTCCCATCTTGGTACAGGTCAAAGCCATCATATTCACCAAATAGAAATAAATCAATACTAGGTCCTGGGCCTATGTTTAGTCAGGATTTGATGGACATTTGTTCTTGTTTCTCCCTGGGGATCTGAGTTCTCAGGAGAAGATAATTCTCCCAATTCCTCTATCTAGGTATTTCCCTCTTACTCCCTCCCCCAGCCTTTACCTGTTTGCCTAGGCTCAGACTGTAAGGGCCAGGACATCCTTGTCTTTCCAGACATGGTAGTCCTTAACCAACTGACAGACATCATGTTGGTAAATATTAAAAAGTCTGAAAATAACAAGTATTAGCAAGGAGAATGGGAAGTGGGTTCCATCATGCATGCCTAAACGTAATCTAAATTTGAAAATCAGTTTCTCTTTCATTCACATTTTTTGACCTTTCTTTGAAAGGTACATGGAAATATGTACATTTAATTTCTGATTTTGGAATGTCATAATTATGTCTTGCCTAGGCTGGGATGAGACATGGATATTGTGGATATCCAATGGTTCTCAGCAAATGCCTGTAATGATGCCAGTGTTGCCATGATTATCACAAGCAGATTTCTAATTATCGAAGATTAGGACTACAGAAATTACACACAGCACTTATAATGGTTATGCACGGTAGCCCATTAGCTCAGAAATGCAAGAAATATTACTTACATTCATTAAACGCAACAAAACTTAGCCCCAAGTATCATTAAGCTGGATTAGTTGGAAATTCAATTTCAGTCACTGTGGGACCTCTTCCCCCTGTAGAATTATTCTATCATCTCAGGGTGTAGGTAATGTCCAGAAAAGGGAGGGATAACTCCTCCTTTTCTGATGCTGCAGCCACTGACATCCTCATTGTCTCTGGTTCTCCATATCAGTTCCTTCTGTGGGATGAGAGACTTTGGGGTGAGGCTGTCCCTGGTGCTGTTGGTCTCATCTTCATACCTGTTCTTTTCTAGAACCTGCCTAGGAGCTATCTCAGGACACCTCGCCTCACCTGCCCAGGGATCTAGTGCTCTCTCTTCTCCTGCAGCACGGGGGCATTATTTTCTCCTCTTCAGAAAAGCCCATCCTTGCACCCTTCTCTTACTCAAGCCACTCTCCACCTTCCCATAAAACCCTTCATCTTTAATAGACTTGGATTGTCATTTAAAAAAATGGGGAGCTAGAGGGCTGGACAAAGTCTTTCTACATTCCATTCTGCCATTAGTTCCTCAGAGTGAGACAGAATGAACATATGTGCATATACATTTACCATAGATGGCTCTGAAATCACTTCATATTTTTGCAGTGCTTTAGATCACAATCATGAGCCAAAATTGACATTGATGGTGAAATGACTCAACTTATTAGAAATTTTGGGGTGGCCAGTGTTTATGAAATTATCTAAGTTTACCTTTCATGAAGTTTCTGTAAAGTTATTTACTTATTTATTTTGTGGAGACACCTGAGTTATTCACCTTTATAGATCTATATATAGACGTATTTATAACTTTATTTTGGCAGTGTAGAAAATTAGTGATTCTGAGCAGGTAAGCCATTTAAGTTAGTTCACATAGGAGCTCTCTGCTTAAAGTCTAAATGCTGTTCAGAAGACACGCACACCCACACACACACACACACAGCTGGCTATCTTTTCACTTGAGTGTGAACCATCTTAGGTAAAATAACACTCAGAGGGTCAATTTGGTAAATACTTGATCAGAATCAAGAATTGAAATACAATATAATAAGAGAAACTAATATAGTATATTAGCCACAGGACTTTTGTTCACAAGGGACAAAAACCCAACTCATTTTTTTTATAGGAAATATGCCTTTATTAGATCAACCTCAAAATTTCAGGACAGATGAATCTAGAGACTCAATTTACATTTGTCAAAAATACAGAATTAAATCTGCTTCCCCACCTCCTGCTGGCCCAATGACTCCATTCTGACAGGCTCTCTCCATGTCAAAGAGTAAGATCCTATCTTACATTACTTCTTGTGATCTTATAGAGAAAGAGACCCTGCCTCACTCAGCATCCAAATACAGTCTCTAAAAATGGCCTCTGGTTGGCCTTTGTAATTTGGCCTTCCCACTCTTCTGGTGGAGAAGGCAGTGAGCCCAACATGGGGCTTGATCCCAAGGACCCAGGGACCATGACCTAGGCCAACGACAGGTGCTTAACCAACTGAGCCACCCAGGTGCCCCTAACACCAATCCTTTTCAAACTCTTCCAGAAAATTGAAGAGGAGGGAACATTCCCAAACTTACTTCATGTGGCCTTCATTAGCCTGATACTAAAGACAGAAAATGACTCTACAAGAAAAGAAAATTACAGGTGAATATCTCTGATGAATATAGATGCAAAATTCTCAACAAATACTGGCAAACTGAATTCAACAGCACATTAAAAGGATACAAGGATGGTTCAACATACACAATCAATGAATGTGATAGATCACATTAATAGAATGAAAGATAAAAATCATATTATCATTTGAATAAATATAGAAAAGGCATTTGACAAAACTCAATATTCATTCAAGATAAAAACTCTCAACAAATTGGGTATAGAAGAAATGTACCTCAACATAATAAGGCTATATATGACAAGCCCACAACTGACATGCTTATGATGAAAGGAGAAAGGTTGAAAGCTTCTCCTCTAAGACCGGGAACAAGACAAATGTGCCCACTCTTATCACTCCTATTCGACATAGTACTAGAAGTCCTAGCCAGAATAATTAGGTAAGGAAAGGAAAAAAAAGGCATCCAAATCAGAAAGGAAGAAGTAAAACTATCTTTGTTTGCAGATGATATGATCTTATAAGTAGGAAATCCTACAGAATCTACCAAAAAACCATTATAACTAATAAATGAACTCAGTAAATTTGCAGGATCCAAAACCAGTGCAGGGGAGGTTGTGGAGAAAAGGGAACTGTAAGGAGGAAGGTAAATTGGTGATGCCCTCATGGAAGACAATATGGAGATTGCCCAAAAAATAAAAAATTCAGGCAGCCTTTACTTTACTATAGTACAGCTCGGTACTGGATACTTTGCAGGATGAAAAATAATAGGTGTTATTTGCTTCATTTGTATCATTGCCATTAACATCATCAGAACAGTTAGCATTAATTGAGGGCTTGGTATGTGCCAGGTAGTGTTAAGCACCTTACACGTATTTCCTCATTTAATTTCCTTGTCACAACTCTACAAGGTAGTATCACTTAGTCAGGACTCCTCCAATTACAAACATGAGGAGCTCAGTTCAAGCTAACCCAAGCATAACAGCAGTGGTAGCAACAACAGCAACAGCCTCTCAAAGTGTTGGGAGGGTGGGTGGGTCCATCTGGATCAGAAATGAATAGTTCCAGCCCAAGTTTACTTTCCCTTCCTTGTCTCTTTTTGCTTGGGCCCCAGGTTCCCCTTCACGAATGTGCTTCCTCCTTATGGCAGAACTGGTGGATGCCGGCAGCCCTAAGCAGCAATTAAACCTGCTTGCTTCTGCTGGGAGCTCAAGGAAGAACACTGATTGACCTGGCTTGGGTCCTATGTCTGTCCTTTAACCATAACCAATTCCAGAGCCGGGGGGATGGAGTGCTCTTGTTGGCCAGTCCTGGGTCACAAAATCGAGGTCTAAGGAACCAAGTCTCATGATTAGTAGCCCCACCAGAACAGCACTGTGTGGTGGGAGGGGCAAACGAACATTGGATGCCCACCACAGGTAAGTCTTATTTAATCATTTTACAATGAAGATACTGAAGCTTAGAGAGATTGTCCATTTTTAAGTAGCAGTACAGGATTTTTTTTAGATTTGACATATTGAAAGCTCATGCTCTTAACTATTGTGCCATATGGTCTTTCTAGTTCTTATCTTGGAGATATTTACTACAGTTTGCCATGACTATTTTTATTACATACAAATCTAGATAATAAATATAGGATAATACATAAGTAGATATAGGAGAATCCGACTCTTCCTCTGAATTCTGTAAGTGTATAAAATAGGGGGAATTAGAGGGGATAAAATGAATTTTGCAAGTGTTTATGGAGGAAAAAAATGTAAGTAGATTTGAAGAAGGATATATGATTGGCTAATAGAAAGGAGGAGGAAATACTGCTTTGCTTATGTTTAAGAGTGAAATTTTTTTTTCCAGTTCTAGTTGGAAGTGTTTTTCTAGCCAAAATATTAAACAACATAGAGTTAAAGAGATGGAGGTCTAGCCCAGGGTCAGCTGCTGACTCACATGTGACACTGGATGGATGCATCATTCACATTCTGGTCTCAGTATCTTCATCGACAAAATATGGGCACTAACATCTGCTTCACCATTTCACAGAGTTCTCACTGATACTTGAACAGAAGAGAAAATGCCAAAGTGTTCTGAAGAGCTAAAAACACTATCTGAATGGAAGATTGCATCAACATGTCTCACTATGTGTTTCCTCCTGGGCATAAAATGGGCAGTTTTTCTTCAGACAGCCTTTCTGAAATTAGAGGAAAAGTGAGACCATATCGCAATGGCAGTTTTATAAACAGGTTGCTGAAGAGGCAAAATTTACAGGAGATAATTTATCCCCTCTATTTCTATTCTGTCCCCAAATAATGTTTTTAAAATTTAATAGAGCTTTCTTGGCTAACCAGTCCTCTGTAGCAGGACTATTGTAGAATAGGTAAGTAAGTGAATAAGTAAATAAGTAAATAAATTCTGGGTCTAACAAGAAGTTTTTCTTGCAGTCAAATGAAAAGTACTTTCCTATGTTTTCATGTGTTCGGTAAGCAAAGGTGTCTTACTGGATGCCTCCCTCTTGGTAATATTTCTAAGTCTCAAACATCTCTCCTAAATCCTTTGTTCTGCAAGCTGAGCAGAAATTCCTCCCTGAAAACACTTCCTATTATCTTCAGAGGTCTCTTCCTAATAACTTCAGATGAGAATGAGGCATAAATATGAACTAGCCATCCTGCATTTTGTGAGTAATTGAATCAAAGCACAAACCCCAAATATGGCAGGTTAAAGCAATGAAATTCATGCTGTGTCTCATTTATTCTAACAGGTTCAGTTATGCAGGTTCATGTAGATAAATAAAGTTGCAGGCAGAGTGTTGGCAAAGAGGAAAGAGAAACGTTTCAAGGCTAGCTCCAGAACCAGGATTCAAGCTCAGGCACCTCTGTGACCACACAATGCCCTTGTCCACTGCTACACCCAAGTGATTCTAATGCTCTGCAAACACTGAGTTACAGAACAGGATTGTGGATTTAACAGGATTGTGGATTTAACAGCTCTGACTTCTGATGTCAGTGGTCCAAGGCACAACGTGGGAAACACTGTAGTAAATATTTTAATGGTCCTCACTTTTACCACTAAACTTAGATCTCTAGCCCAGATAGTTCCACTGAACTCCGGATCCCAATACCTTACAACTATTATGCATATTCCAAAAGCACCTCCTCATGTCTCAGAACAAATTCACAAAACCCTCCTTTTGCTTCTCCTTGTCTCAGAAGAGTATTACCTTCTACACAATTAGGCAAGTCTGAAAACTCAGGAATCGCCCACAAACCTCCCTTTCCCTCCTCACTCGCCATCACCCTGCAACCAGTAAGTCATGCCCGGGACTCTTACTTACCAAATCTCTCAGGAAACCATATGCTTTCCCCTTTCCTGGCCACCCTCAGCCCCCAATCTGTTACTGACATCTATTTATTCCTCCAACCACTCCTCACGCTGCAATGACTGTGAGGAAAACACAACCAAGGCTCAGTTTCTTGGCATTTGCTGTTAAATCCTTCTTGAGCCACGCTGCCTGCCTCCTGGGCCTCAGCTCAGACCTCTGCCTCCCTCCCTCCACTGCCTCCCTCCCTCCAGCTCCAGCCCCAAGACCCTGCCTTTAGTTCCTCCGGGCCCCACGTTCCTTTGGCTTCACATTGCATACACCACATGCTTGTCCTTCTGCCTGGAATGCCCCCCTCCACCTGGCTTAGAAATCTGCTTAATCTCCAAGTCTTAGTTGTCCCATCTGTTTGAAGGGAATTAAAATGCCATAGATCAGAGTTGTTAAAAATGTGAAATAAAATAAATACATAATGTTCCTGGCACAACATAGATATTCAATAATCTGTTTCCCTAAATATACCCTAGAATTTTAAATTTTTTCCAATAATCTTCATATAAAGATAAATTCACATGCACATGTTCTTTAATTGTGATTTATAAGACTTCAAGGTCGGAAAGAACCCTTAAAGACTTGTTTATTTCATTTTAGAAATTTATTAAATCATAACACATCTCGCAGTGGAACATCTGTGCTGCGGTTTTTAATTGCTGTAAGTTAATAATATCCCTGAGAATGTGGAGTCTTCGTTAAATGTAGGGGTTAGACAGCTATAATTTTCAAAATTACTGCTTTGTTATACAACCCATTTAAAAGGAGAAAATAATTAATGAAATGTATACACTTTTAGAGGCAATGACACAAAAAAGGATTTCAAATAAATGAGCAAGTAAAGAAAATAAATTAGCATCTAATTTGTAATTAGAGATTACAATGCTTAATAATTTGAAAATGAGTTGAACCTTTATGGTAATATATAAGGTGGTTAATGCGGTAACATTTCCATTGAGATTAAAATGACTTTAATAACAATACTATCAAGTGGGGGGGAGGGTTGAATAAGCAAAGTACAGAAAATTTTTAGGATAGTGAAACTACTCTGTCTGATATTGAAATGATCCATACATGTCATTATACATTGGTCCAAACCTATAGAATATACAGCACCAAGAGTAAACTGTAAGGTAAACTGTGGACTTTGGGTGACTAGGATGTATCAGTGTGTAGGTTCATCGATTATAACAAAGGTACCACTCTTGTGGGGGATGTTGATATTAGGCCATGCTTCAGTGGGAACAGAGGCTAAATGGGAAATCCCTGTACCTTTCATTCAATTTTGTAGTGAACCTAAAAAATGCTATGAAGAAAACTGAATTGTTGAAATAACAAAGGTATAATTATATAAGGAACATCAATGACAAGATAGACTCATCTTGTTATGGCCAGAAAAGGGGGCATTTAAAATATATACGTGTGAAATGTGGCTATGCAGCGAGATGCTGTAGAAAACAAACAAAATCATACCCGAACAACAAATTTATTTATACTAAGTTAAAGTTATTAGAAATTTCCATTGAGATGGGCAAATATTTAGAAAAATAGAAATAATGAATATTTGATATTGGAATTTAGAAATTTGAGGTGTGTCATGGCTATATTTGAAGAGCTACCTTCAAGAAATTGGATAACTCTTTGAACTCAACACTCAGCAGTATATCTAACTGCTTTGCAGATGCTCCTATAATTCTTAGTTGTGCTCAAGACTAAAAGTCCCAGCTAGTAAACATTCTAGGGTTTAAGGACAAGGTTGTCATGCTCAGATGAGGCATAAAAAAGTAAGTGAATATGAGCCATTTCACAGGTTGGCTCCATAAGATTGCGTTTATGCTGAAGGTCCAAGTGAATTACATCATCAGCCATCAGTACCTGAGTCAGGCAGTTGTAGAAGTGTTTGTTAACGACAAGAAGACAAATTCCACAGCAACTAAAACCAGTAGTAGTGTTGATGAAAGTACCCTATAGATTAGGACTGAGTTCAGCCATTATGGCTTACAAAGCTGGCTATGTGTTGACACCTCCACCTTGGAAGACAGAATGCCAATATATTCATCAGTTACACTTTCATTGCAAAGCCAAGCAAATATATGGTGATTTGAAGACACTGTTTTAATTACTGGAAAATTATCTGGTTACTTCCATTCCTGCCTCAGGCATTGATCTTGCTGCCTGGGTAGGAAAGGCCTGGACTGGGACTTAAGTGTCTGCTCTGCCAACATGATTTGCCCCAGTTGTGCATCCCAAGGGGAAGAATATAGGAGGCTCTATCTTGGATCTGCTTCCAGCTGTGCCCTCCAGTTTTGCTTTACCAACCATGAAGATTGTAGTTTCATTCTTATTTCACCTCTTCATTTTCCTTAAGTCATCCTTAGGGGAAACTCCAACATTTTGTGACTCTTTTACTGCATATTATATAAAAGCTCTATAAATGACAACAACAGAGGTGTGTCAAGGTGAATCAGACCTCATTTGTACTTCACATCTTGCTAGCTGTGCAAATTTGGGAGTTTACTTAACTTTCATAAGCCTCAGTTTCCACATCTGAAAAGTGGACATAATATCTAACTCACAGGATTGTTGTGACAACAAATAAAATATCTAAGGGAAGAGGTTGTGCCAAGATTTAAACCCAAGAAGTCTCACTCAAGGGTCTCCACACTTTTTAATTTTTAAATTAACATACAATAAAATTTGTTTTGATTTTTGTGTACAGTTCTATGAATTATAGCCCATGTATGGAGTCAGGTAATCACTAGCATAATAAGGATACATGATAATCCCATCATTGCAAACAGCTCCCTTGTGCTAGCCCTTGGGAATCATACCCTCTCTTTTCCCCTAATCTTCGGCAACCACAAATTGGTTCTCTATTACTATAGTTTTGTTTTTTTGAGACCTAAATGAGATCATGCAGTAAGTAATCACTTGGGATTGGCTTTCTTCACTCAGCAGAATGTCTTTGAGATTCATCCAAATTGTTGCATATAACAATAGTATGTTCCTTTTTATTGTTGAGAAGCATTCCTTTTTTTTTGTACATTTATTTTTTATTTTATTATTTTATTTTTTATTAACATATAATGTATTCTTTGTTTCAGGGGTATAGGTCTGTGATTCATCAGTCTTACACAATTCACAGCACTCACCTTAGCACATACCCTCCCCAGTGTCCATCACCCAGCCACCCCATCCCTCCCACCCCCCTCCACTCCAGCAGCCCTCAGCTTGTTTCCTGAGATTAAGAGTCTCTTATGGTTTGTCTCCCTCTCTGGTTTCATCTTGTTTCATTTTTCCCTCCCTTCCCCTATGATCCTCTGTCTTGTTTCTCAAATTCCTCATATCAGTGAGATCATATGATACTTGTCTTTCTCTGATTGACTTATTTCGTTTAGCATAATACCCTATAGTTCCATTTACATCGTTGCAAATGGCAAGATTTCATTTTTTGATGGCTGCATAATATTCCATTGTGTATATATATACCACATCTTCTTTATCCATTCATCTGTCGATGGACATCTAGGCTCTTTCCATAGTTTGGCTATTGTGGGCATTGCTGCTGTAAACATTAGGGTGCATGTGCCCCTTTGGATCACTAATTTGTATCTTTGGGGTAAACACCCAGTAGTGCAATTGGTGGGTTGTAGGGTAGCTCTATTTTCAACTTTTTGAGGAACCGCCATACTGTTTTCCAGAGTGGCTGCACCAGCTTGCATTCCCACCAACAGTGTAGGAGGGTTCCCCTTTCTCCACATCCTCACCAACATCTGTTGTTTCCTGACTTTTTAATTTTAGCCATTCTGACTGGTGTGAGGTGGTATCTCATTGAAGTTTTGATTTGTATTTCCCTGAGAGAAACATTCCATTGAATACATGTACCACAGTTCGTTAGTCTAATGACCCATTGGCGAACTTTTGGGTTGTTTCCAGTTTTGAGCAATTCTGAATAGAGCTTCTTTAAACATTCACACGTAGGTTTTTGTGTGACCATAGGTTTTTCATTTCTCCAGGGCAAATACCTAGGAGCAGGATTTCTGGGTTAGGTGGTATTTTTACATTTTTATATTTAACTTTGTATAACTTTATATGTTTAACTTTATAAGAAACTACCAAACCATCTTCCAGAGTAGATACTGTTTTGCAATCCCCACATCAATGTATGACAATTTTAATTGTTGCACAGGCTTGCTAGTAGTAGCACATCTTTGGTATTATAGTTTTAAGAAACAAAAAGTCAATGTTCCACATGTCCATCCATGGATTATCTCAGTTCATGTTAGCAAGGACTCCTTTCTCTTGATTTTAATTCATCTAGTCCCATTTGCCTTCACAGCTCTACAATGTCTTTTAAAATATGATTTTTGTATAATGTGTCCTTTTTTTTTCTAGTTAAAACAGCAGAAGCAATAGTCTACCAGTACTTACTTCTTCCTTTCTGGAAGATAAACTTGGTGATGATATTATTTCATACTTCACCATTTCAGTTTGATTATACAAGCTATTCTTTCAAATCTGAAATGCTTGTGTAAATAGTATGCAATAACTTAGAAATAATATGTGATTTTAATACATAGACATACAAACACAGAATGGGGAGGCAATTGGGCAAATTGTGGTTAACAATAGTAAAGTTGTGTTCTCTTTAAATTTATGATTATGGATGGGTAAGTTTCATTGTATTCCATCATGATAAGAAATACCTGCCTTCTATCTGTTTTGAGGGGGGGAGGATTGCTACAAGATTTATCCGTTTACAAATAAATATCTAGAAACAATTTAGCAATCAATGAGATAGGTGTATCATAAATACCAAGCAGTATCATTGGTACTGGTAAGAGGTTTATAAAGTTGAATGAACTTTTATAGCAGTTTTTGAATCAGGTAGATAAACTTTCCCCCTTCTTACATTTTTTGTTTTATTCCGAGTAAAATAGGAAACTGTCAAAGGCTTTTAAGCAAAAGGAATTTGCATGACATTTTTTTTTTCCTTGTTTAATATCTCTATCATGTTTTATTTTTTATTTTTTTTTAATTTTTTTATTGTTATGTTAATCCCCATACATTACATCATTAGTTTTAGATATAGTGTTCCATGATTCATTGTTTGTGCTTAACACCCAGTGCTCCATGCAGAACGTGCCCTCCTCAATACCCATCACCAGGCTAACCCATCCTCCCAACCCCCTCCCCTCTAGAACCCTCAGTTTGTTTTTCAGAGTCCATTGTCTCTCATGGTTCTTCTCCCCCTCCGATTTCCCCCCCTTCATTCTTCCCCTACTGCTACATTCTTCTTCTTCTTTTTTTCTTTCTTAACATATATTGCATTATTTGTTTCAGAGGTACAGATCTGAGATTCAACAGTCTTGCACAATTCACAGCGCTTACCAGAACACATACCCTCCCCAGTGTCCATCACCCAGTCACCCCATCCCTCCCACCCCACCCCCCACTCCAGCAACCCTCAGTTTGTTTCCTGAGATTAAGAATTCCTCATATCAGTGAGGTCATATGATACATGTCTTTCTCTGTTTGACTTATTTCGCTCAGCATAATACCCTCCAGTTCCATCCACGTCGTTGCAAATGGCAAGATCTCGTTCCTTTTGATGGCTGCATAATATTCCATTGTATATATATACCACCTCTTCTTTATCCATTCATCTGTTGATGGACATCTTGGCTCTTTCCACAGTTTGGCTATTGTGGACATTGCTGCTATAAACATCGGGGTGCACGTACCCCTTCGGATCCCTACATTTGTACCTTTGGGGTAAATATCCAATAGTGCAATTGCTGGATCATATGGTATAAGCCCTACTTTTAAAAAAGATGGGCTTTTTAAGAAAAACTTACTAATGTAAAACACATTTAAAAATTCATCCACCATAGATTTTCATCTGAACTATTTACATAGCAGCTGAGGTGTTGGGTTGATACTATGATCATACAAATCAGCATTTTAGGTCCTGGAGGAGACTTTGCCACCTAACACTTTCATTTTATTTTATTTTTTATTTTATTTTTTTTTAAAGATTTTATTTATTTATTTGACAGAGAGAGACACAGCGAGAGAGGGAACACAAGCAGGGGGAGTGGGAGAGGGAGAAGCAGGCTTCCTGCTGAGCAGGGAGCCTGATGTGGGGCTTGAACCCAGGACCCTGGGATCATGACCTGAGCTGAAGGCAGACGCTTAACGACTGAGCCACCCAGGTGCCCCTAACACTTTCATTTTAAAGCTTAGTTAGCTGAGGTGGTTTGAGCAAGCATCCTCTGCAAACTAGTGGTAAAATATCCAGTTGTGGAGTTGAAGTTGCCCAGACCAGGAGATAGTCTGTGCTCTGGGTCAGATCAGGGCCCCCACCTGCAGAGAGCAGGGAGCCTCCCCTCACGAGGTAGTGCAAGCTTTGAGATGCTAGGGGCGCAGGGCTCCCGGAATCGGGAGGGGACGCATTTGCGGGTTGGTGGTGTCCCGGCGGCTGCGGTGGCTGTGTATCTGCACTGCCTGCTCTCAGCCCGGCCGCCGAGCTGCGGGGAGAGAGGGGCGCGGAGCCAGAGGCCCCGCGACTCCCAGCCCCGCTCTTGGGGTCCGCACGCGCCTGGCTCTGCGCGCCCCGCCACCTGCCCCGCGCCGCCTCCGCCCGCCCTCTCCGCGGCCCAACTTGGACGGAGTTGGGGTCCTGCGCGCCTGCCCCCCACAGCTGGCCAGCGGAAAGCCCCGCGCAGCCGCCGCCGCTCAGGGACCCTCTCCGCGGCTCTCCGGGCCCCTCTCCGCTGCTCTCCGCTCCCGCTGTGGGAAAAGTGAGCGCGGGCGGCGGCTCCTCCCGGGCCTGAGCGCGCTCCTCGCCGGCGCGGGGCTCTGGGTCCTCGGCGCCCCGGGTGCGGTGGCGGCTCCTGCGGGGTCCCGCGGTCCCAGGGCCCCGCCCCGGGGACGCCCGCACCTAAAGCGGCGAGGCCAGGCTGCTGCCACTCCTTTGCCTCTCTCTGCGCGCTCCTTCTACTGAGGAGGGTATGGCGGGGACGCGAACCGCGGATGTCGGAGAGTGCAGGGCTCAAGATCGGAACTCAGGCAAAGCCGCCCGCCTGGAGCTGGAGGAGTCAAGGCCAAGCAGCAGCGCATTTACTCTTGACAGGCGACTCCACACGCATCTAAGCTTTGTATTGTTCTGGCCACAACAGGAGCCCGAGGAGAGAAGAGGTGATGGGGTTGGAGGCAAACTTGAAGGGGGCGGGAATTAGAGCGGGCTGGGTGTTCGTACAGAGAATGAGTAGATTGGGCTTCTGGATTCAGGAAGTGCTGCAAACTGGAGCCTTTGCCTATCTTCTGCGAGACCTACCTCCATCTCACCCAATCCCCATCTACTTTTCTAAACCCTAACCCTGAAAACACTTCAGAGTGAGCTGACAAGGTCTGTCCCCCTGCTCACAGGGCTGGGTGTCGCTGAAGACCAGGCAAAGAATTGAGAACAACAGAGTTCAGGACAGCGGAGATGAAAGAGTTAAATGTCAGCAGGCTGACTTGCCTTCCGGGGAATTTGCCTTCAATCGCTAGACTTCCTGATGGGCTCAAGTTAGACCGGAAAGGTTTGTGTTCCTAGGGTAGTTTAGATGGGAAGTCTCTTCTTCATCTCTTCTTCCTCTGGAGGGGAGGAGGGTCAATAGACTATCCGTCCTTAGAAAATTCCCAGTTTCTGGGCACTCACCACCTGCATTACAGAGAGAGAATTGTGCAGCTCTTCTGCTAGCATGGGGGAGTGTGGTCAGACCCAGAGCTTTCCAGCCTGTAGATGAGCCACTGTTCTTTGGTGTTACAAGCCCAAGGAAGATAGGATGTCCTAATGACAAAAGTCCCCCGTTTTCCCCTCTGTCTGGCCTCCTCTAGTGAATAGCATTAATAAAGATGGTCTTCCTTCAGCTTTATGGAGGGAAGAGAGGGATCCCTGGATTACAGGAGGCCCAAACTGGGGAGAGTGGGTATGCTTGGGCTTGTGCTAGACACAGAGCAGGTGGAAGCCAGCCCTTTTGGCCTCTGCAGGTGAGGTTTTGGGTTTCTAAGGAAATTATGCATCTTTAAAATCTGAAATAACAATTTAAGCTGATTATGGAAACTTAACTTCCAGAAAGTTAAATTGGATGCAACAGCTAAAGACCATTTTAAAATGTTCCCCAGGCATTGAGAACATTAACAACAAGTTAAAGTACCTTTCATGGTGTTTTCAGTTGTTATGCAGTTGCGAGAAACATCCCCAGAGAGGTGTCACTTTTAGTTGTTGGCTCATTGTCAGTTGATACTGAAATTTGTGAACATTTAAAAATAACACTTTACTTTTTCTGAATCCCTTTGGTGTTCAGGGATAGATTGCACTAAGACAAATCATGATAATAGCTGTTCCTAAACCATCAGTTTATTTTGCCTGTTTTGAACTTCCAGTAAATATGTACTATTTTCGATCTGGCCTCTTTTGCTCAGCATTATGTTTGTGAGATTCATCTGCAGGTATCCTTTTAGCAAGCAAACACTTGTTTACTAGAGAGTAACAAGGTCTTATGAATATCTTAGTTTGGTTTTAACTTTTTGGTGTCGTCTAACTAATAAAATATCAAATCTATTTTCTCAAACTCCCACTGTGTACTCAGGCTCTGTGCTGGGCCCTGGAGAGACATAGATGATAATGTTAGGAAAGCTATTCTCCAGGTATTTCTCAGTCTAATACGAGAGTCCTATTAACCAAAGACCATTACACTGTGATAAATATTGCAGAACGTATGTGCGAGAGTGATAGAACACAGGGCAGGTTGAGGCTCACATGCTCCAGGCATTGTCACGGAAGAGGTAAGTATCTACTAGTTTTTGAAGGATGAGTAAACGGCTCACCAAGTAGAAAGTTGGGATGGAAACTTGGAGGTTGTTATAGGAAAACCTATATTTAGGTTGGTTCTGCCAACCAGCCTTGAGATGTGGTCTCTCTCTCAATTCAAATTCTTTCTCTGTCATAGTGAGATGTGCCACACTCCCCGCCCTCCGGGGGCTCTGGGGGAGATCTGAAGAGAGGTTATGACACGCTTCTCATGCTGGCAGGTCTGCACAGAGGTGGTCACCATCATGAACTATGAGTGGATTCATCAATACGTATTTAACACAATCCATGTGCCAGGAACTGCCCTGCCAAGGGCACCAAGAGTGGAAGATCTGGCTCTCCTACTATGGGTACGTTTCTATCTTATGCTTTTTTCAAGATGCCTAGCCTGAGAGCCTGGTAGTTTGTGTGAGGGAGAGATGCAAGAGTGAGGGAACCACCGAGGAAGGGAGTTGAATGTAGGACTCATATATCTCTGAAAATGTTAATTTGCAGATGCATGATGGACAGGGGTGAAACAAATACAGATAAACACTCAAACAGCAAAGGCAGGGTGGTTTGGAGGAAAGAGTATGGGCTTTGTAGCCAAATAGTGAGGGGGCTCACTCCAGACTTCAAGTTCAACAGCCATTGAATACATTCATATTTGGGGGCAAGTGATTGAATCCCTCTGAGCTTCAGAATTCACATCCTGAAATGCAGATTTGTAATTATTAATTGAACCATGTTTGAAAATCACTTGACATGGTCTTTTACTAGCTTTCTTAACAAATAGATACTGAGCATGTCCTCTGTGCTACGTGCTGTGGTATTGTGAATTACCAAGGACAGGGCTACTGTTTTCATGGAGTATTTTTGGCAGGGACAGAAAATATAAGTTAAAGGTCAACTTGGGGCTCCTTAATTATATAGGTTAATATGTGGACAGTAAAGAAAGATGTTAAGCAGATGAAATGGGGTGATGCTGGTTGATAAGGAGAAATAAAAAGCACGCCAAGGAATTTCTTGCAGAGTCAGGGTTCCATGTGTCATAGTATATGTAGACTGCTGTGTATAGCAGTGGGAGTATCAAATCCCTGATGACATTTTTGAGGATGACGTTTAAATTCTCACTCTAGCTATTTTAATGCTTAGATACAGAATGTTGTAGCCCTTGAAAATACACACAACTGAGAATGTTCTCTGTAGCTCATGATTGGAAATGTGGACTTGCCCTGGCTTACTGCAGAATATTACCTTTGGCACTCTCATCAGGAAAGGAACTAGTCATCTCATGGGAAGGCATCTTCTATCATGTGGTGCCTTTCAAAAAATAACTGGCTTTGTAAGGGAGATGTCCTGTGTCAGGAAATAATGCAAACTGAGTTGTTTCCCTGATGAGTTTGTCCAACAAAGGTCCCAGTGAAGAAAAGTTGTCCGTTTTCTGAGGGTAGAATTGTGTCTCATAAACTTGATTGGGTTTTTAAAGAAATTGAGGTATAATTGACATATTAGTTTCAGGGGTACAACATAATGATTCAATATTTGTATGCATTGTGAAATGATCATCACAACAAATCTAGTTAACATCTGCCATCATACATAGTTACAACATTTTTTTTCTTGTGATGAGAAATTTTAAGATCCATTCTCTTAACAACTTCCATATATGCAATACAATATTATTAACTATAGTCACCATGCAGTACATTACATCCTCATGACATTTATTTTATAACTGGAAATTTGTACCTTTTGACCCCCTTTGCCCATTTTGGCCACTCTGTATCTGGCAACCACCGATATGTCCTGTGTAACTATGAACATTTTTTCTTTCTTTCTTTTTTTTTTTGAGTCCACATATAAATGAAATCATATGATACTTGCCTTTCTCTGTCTGACTTGTTTTGCTTAGCATAATGCCCTCAAGGTCTATCTATGTTGCAGCAAATGGCAAGATTTCATTCTTTTTTATGGCTGAATAATATTCATATATATATCTATATCTATCTATCTATATATATATACACCGTACTTTTCTCTATCCATTCAGCCATTAGTGAACAGTTGGTTTGTTTCCATGTCTTGGCTCTTGTAAATAATGCTGCAATGAACATGGGGGTACATATATCTTTTCAAGTCAGCATTTTTGTTTTCTATGGATAAATACCCATAAGTACTAAGTAATATTATTTTTGCTGCATTATAATGCAAACTGGCTTTATTTTCAGCTTTGCCTCTGCATGGTTAAATTCTTCATTCTTATTAATTGGAGTGGGGGATGGGAGGAAACCGTCCATGAATTTCCTGGGAAATATTTACAGATGTAATGGAATTATCCCTTATTTGACCTTAAGACTAGAGACATTTGTTTAGGTCCATAGATGGTTTTATTGTCTTTTTGCCTTGAATGAGTTTGGAGCTTTGACCACCATCTTGCAATGGTGAAGGCTCAAACCTAAGAATGAAAAGCCAGTACTCTGAGGATGACAGAGCAGAGAACACAAAGAATGGAGGTTTTTGAAGATGACACTGGGTTGCTCCACTGAATTTCCTGTCTTCATACTCCCTGTTGATGTAAACACAAATGTCTTTATTATTAAAGCCCCTGTTCGTGAGCTTTTTCGTGCCTAATAAATACATTCTAATTGATGCATGTTTTGTTCCTGATATATGTCTTCATCTTATTTTCTCTCTCCAGTGTTGGCTCTTAAGATTATAAGTAGCTCAAGAGAAGTAAAGACCTATCTTTGAGTGTTTGGGACAGCATCTGAGCATGTTGATAACTTTTTACAGATTGCAAAACTAATGTGTTGGCCTATTTTGAATTACTTTTTCTTTCTCCTGGTGTAGTCATGCAGGACAGTGGCTTCTATGGAAATATCTCCATGTTCCTCAGTGGTATCTGAGGTGAGCTTATATTTATTCAACAAAATAGGCACATACTGTTGTGCACAGTAATAAATTAGGACTGTTATTCATTGTATAAAAGTAATTACTCTTGGGTTCAACTGTGAGCTACCGTGAGCTTCCTGGGAGCATTTCAAATAATATTATAGTAGCAAACATGAAGTAACTCAGAGCCTTTGAGCCCTTGAATTGATAGAGGTCTGCCCTTTTTGCTCTTTGCTGCTGATGTCTGTTCCCATACAGCTAGGCAAGAGGGATCCCAGGAGCTGGATTTCAGTTTTCCTGAAGTGGGGATAAGGGAATGACTATGAGAAATCAAAGAGCGCATACAGTGATGGGAAATTAAGGATTCTGAGAATGAAGAACTGAAATGTGCTGTGTGGTAAGGGCATGATACTTGGAATGCTTTGAATTTATGATTGCTAGTGCCAAGTGGCTAGCGTTCTCCTTTCTACCCTCTAATAAATTTAACCTGTGCTCAGATTCCCAAAGCCCAACCTGTCGCAGTATAGCCCTTTCCTGTTTTGTGCTTTTCCCCAGGGTATTGTCATCTGGGAGTTTAAGAAACTTCGAAAATGGAAAATGGGAAATGCAGATAGGCTACAGGTAAATTTTATCTACTATTCTGCTAATCTGCACTGCATATCTATTCACCTACCCACATATCTTCCCAACCCACTCAACACTCCTAGACTGCTTACCTTGCCGAAACTGTTGTCTCACCATACTTACCCATTTACCTATCTTTTCAAAACATGAAGATCACCTATCAATGAAATTCTCTATTTTATAGCTTTTCTTAATGTTACCTTAAATTTGAGTTGAGAGACTTTAGCTCAAGGTAATGGATTATTTGTTTTGTTGTTGTTATGGGTTCTATTTAGGAAGCAGTCCTTACTGTGATACTGATGAGAAGGACATGCAGATGTGATTTTTGTCAGATCCTTTAATAGATGATGATGATGATGATGATGATGATGATATTGGAATTGATTATGAAGAGATTGAAGAAATTATCTCTGAGGTTGTGGAAGATTTTAAAATGAGTCCCATATAGGGTAGCCTGGGTGGCCCAGTCAGTTAGGCGTCATCTGCCTTCGGCTCAGGTCATGATCCCAGGGTCCTGGGATTGAGCCCCGCATTGGGCTCTTCACTCAGCCGGGAGTCTGCTTCTCCCTCTCCCTCTGTGATCTCTCTCGCTTTCGCTCTCTCTCAAATAAATAAATAAAATCTTAAAGAAAATGAGCTCCATACAGAATGATTCATTTATTTATTTCTTTTGAATTTATGCATTTTCCCTCCATGGCTAATATATTCCTTGTCTCTCTTACTCATCAAGTGTTTACTCTGTGTTAGTATGTATTGAGCCCAATGCTAGGTGATATAATGGAAGGCATGTTTGGGTTTCAAAGAAGTAAAGGTCCAATCCCTGATGAGAGAAGCTCGATTTTTGCCTCAACAAAAGAAAGACATCTCTAAAATATTGCACTGGGTTGAAAAATGTAACCCCTAAAATTCATATTTGCCTGGAACCTGTGAATGGCACATTATTTAGAAATAGAGTCTTTGCAGACATAACCAAGTTAAGATGAAGTCATACCAGATTAGAGGGTAATTTAGACAGACACAGAGGGAAGAAGGCCATGTGACAACAGAAGCAGAGATTGGAGTGGTCTGGCAGCAAGCCAAGGAATGTCAAAGATTGCTAGCAACCAGGAGAATCTAGGAAGAGGCAAGGAAGAATTCTTCCCTGGATCCTTCAGAGGGAGCGTGGCCCTGCTGGCAACTCAGTCTCCAGCTTCTGGCCTCCAACCTGTGAGAGAATAAGTTTCTGCTGTTTTAAGCCACCCAGTTTGTGGTAATTAGTTATGGCTGCTCTAAGAAAGCAATACAAATAGTTTGCATTTTAATAGGACATTTAATTTAGGAATATAGAACATTAGGAAAAAAGAGAAAAAAACCACCCAAGCTTCTATGTGTGAATCTAGTCTCTTTCAGTCCTTCCCTAGTGTAAATCATTTTTACTGGTTGTGATCATAATATAATATTTTTTGTTTGTTTCTGGTGGGCCATTTTCATTACTTTCTGATCATTCAGCATTAAATCTTTTTTGGCAAAAGTCTTTGGGGGACCCTCTAACCACTGTCACACCTGCAAAAGCCAGGGCCTCACTTTCCCAGCATCCCCTGAAGCTCACGAATGGTCACCCACACCCCACCTCAGACCTGAACTGAAAGCGGCTGACGGGAAGATGCAGAGACGGAGCACCGGATGGCTGTGCCCAGGCGGGGAGGCAGCGGAGCCCATGACTCTAGGTTCTGGTGCTGAGGCTGCCAGCCCTGCGGGCATGGGTGTTTGGACCTGGGCAGCAACATCCACTGTATCTTCCCGGGATTAGCGTATCACATTCCTGGCCAGGTGGCCCCCACCCTACTTTTTTGGGTCCCAGGGAATTACCTAAGTGTATACTTTTTGGGGTGAAACTAACGAGAGTGGATTTCTAGTGCTTATAAGGAAAATTCTGGCTGATTACAGAATTGTGCTTTTTAAATCTAACATTGTACTGTAAGCAAATTCTGTAATGTTACATATCTCTGACCTGTTAGAAAACTAGGTCATTTCAAAACAAACCTGCAGTGGATATATTTGTGTGTATAACTTCTTTTTCCCTTGCATAATTTTTTGATGAATATTCCGAGAACCGTGTCCACTGGGTCAAAGAGTGTGAACTCTGTATATCACTGTGCTTTCCTAAAAAGTGGTAACAATTTGTATTGCTGCCAGCAGTATATGTGTAAGTAAGTGCTAATTTTATTGCATCTTTATTTATATGGGAGGTATTATCAATGACAAATATTTCTACTATCCTCCTGGGTGAAAAACAGCACCTTAATGTTTTAAAGTTCATTTCTGTGATTACTAGGGAGAATAACATTGTTCCCTTATTTTGTTTACTAGTTGGGATTTCCACTGATTTTTTTCTGTTCACCACGCAGGAATGTAAAGTAGACATATATAAACATGGGATGAGCTTCTCAGGAGGGTTACAAGTCCAAAATCGCTGCACCTATTTGAGCAGACTGGGCAACTAGATGAAGTCCTGATGTCAGGGCGGGGGATTCAAGAGGTATAGTAAAGTCTTTCAATCCTGAGATTTTTTTTATTGTTCTTGGGAGAAAGGAAATGCAGAAGAAAGCACGCTGTGCCTATAAGTGCTAAGCTTCAAGTGGCAGAATCAGCAAGGAAAAATTCTTTCTCTTATAGGTTTTGCTTTGATGTTCTTTTTTTTTTTTTTTCTTATATATTTTCTTTTCGTGTCCTAGCAAACTAAATCCTGGTAATATTTCTCTGAGGGTCACTTTCTGAGGAGCACCTTTTAAGAGCCAACAAATTTTAGCCTGACATTTTTCTTCCTTCTCAAGGGTCTTGCGATCCTGCCTGTGGATCCTCATGGCTGATTTCTTGCCAGTGGGTGGCAGCCTGTTGCTTTCAAGAGAGGCAGTTGCAAATGTGTGTGGAGGGCAGGTTGGGGGCAGAGAGAGTATGGTGTGTAAGAGATAACTGGGATTCTGGGGCAGATAAAAAAGGCTGTTGAATCACCTTGATAGCAACATCAATTTGGCAGTTTGCTTGAACAAAGTTAAATGATGACTGATTTATAAAAACACATGCTGCATAAACCTTAGGATTACTCCTGGGACATTTTGGGGGGCACCCTACCGAAGAAAAAGTTTGTTATATATGTATTTTTTTCTGCTTCCAAACTCTCAGGAAGAGATTTGATTTCATCAGAAAGTGCGGGCACCTGATACTCCCCTGCTATATCACCAGGAGTTCATCATCCTGAGTCGGAGGGTAAGGTAACCTCAAACTCCTCTTGCTAACAATAAGGTTTGCATAAAGCTTGTGACCATTTCACCCGTGTTCTAAATAGTGGGCCTGGGTGGAAAGGGAGGGTTTCTTCTCGATTCCCAAAGGAAAGGAAGTTTTGATCGTTCTATTAAAAAGTTTGGGTGATTCAAGGAAGCAGAGTCCCCAGGGCTATAAAGGTCCATACACTGGTTAGTGAAGTTGACAAGTTTGTCTTTGCTCTGCTCAAAGCCATTCTAGAGGGAGGTAAAGAGCCTC
Organism: Phoca vitulina; assembly: GCF_004348235.1. Lineage (NCBI taxonomy): Eukaryota > Metazoa > Chordata > Mammalia > Carnivora > Phocidae > Phoca > Phoca vitulina. Next base: position 7,361,630 of record NW_022589731.1, on the reverse strand, counting down.
AGAACATGGAAAGGGTGGCAAATGATGAGGATATAAGCTGAGGTTCTTGATCCCAATTTATCACTGGTCATTTAAGGGACTGGATGCATTCCTGCTTGTCTCTCAGGGCACCAGGTTTCCAACTACAAAATAAGAGGGTTAGACTGGACAGTCTTCAGGGCCAATTCCTGCTCCAAAATTCTGGGAGGCTTATGGGGCACCTAAGTGGCTCAGTCAGTTAAGCGTCCGGCTCTTGATCTCAGCTCAGGTCTTGATCTCAGGGTCATGAGTTCAAGCCCAATTTGGAGCCTACTTAAAATAAAATAAAATTCTGGGAGGTTTCCATCTTTCCTGTCTGTAGCTTCTCCAGGCAATCCAACCCCCATTATCTTTAAAGATTAATCTTTCCTTAAATAGGTTCAGGGTACATAATGTGTTGTATATCTTCTTTACCTGTCTCTTACTGGGAACATCAGCATATCCCTTACCTCTATCTTTTCCATGAGTATTTTGCTGCACAGGAGGGTTCCCCGGGTGAGAAAGTCAGTGACCTGAGAAAGTATCTTCATTGACTTTTTGTGCTTCTTTTAACTGACTGAGAGAGCCCTCTGGATTGCCTGTTCAGGTTGCTAAAAAACAATTCATTCATTCAACAAGTATTTAGTGAGTACCTACTGAGCTCTAGGTACTCGCCACGTGCGGTAATGCTTCCCAAGGACCATCTGAGAATTTACCTTTCTCTTGCCTAAATATGAGTCTGTCTACATGGGTGGAAGACCTTCAGTTTTTCAGGACTTCTCTAGAGGCCGGAGTTGCAAGTAGGGAATAGACTGTCCCTCCACAGACCCTTCCCCACAGGTGCCCATCTTTGTTAAGCAGGATGTTAAATCAGAAGGCACCGTGCTCTGAAGGTGAGTGCAGCTGAATCCTGAGCGAAGGGAGCCTCTTTGTAATCTCCTTAGAAAGCTGCTTACAGAGATATGGAGAGGTACATGGGGGAGCATTCAGACACTGTGCGGCAAAGAGACACATGCTCAGATCTGTACTTTAGTAACTTTTAGGACTTTTTTTGTGTAATATTTTGAAGCATCATTGAGGATTTTCTTCCTAGCCACAGCAGTGCTTTTGCCTGGGCCTGTTTCCAGGTGGGCATGAGGCACGGAGGGTGAACGTTGTGTAGCTTCAGAGGAGGGAACACATTAGCTTTCAACAGAAATAGATCCTACTAAGAAGTTTTCCTTCACGTGACCCTGCAGTCTTAAGGAAGGAATAACAGTAACAACAACACAATAACAATGGAATGGCTACTTTGTTTAGGGGATATTTTGTTCTGGAGAATGGAACAGAAGATCCTATAATGATGCCTTACAGTCATCAATTTCTCACACACCCATGAACTCAAACCTATCATTTGTAGTGAGCTTTACATGCAGAATGTCATTTGGTCTCCAAAGGAACCCAGTCAGATATATTCTATATATCCTCATTTTGTAGGTGTGGAAACTCAGGCGCAGGGAGGTCAGTTAAGTAAATTTCTCTGGGTCACTCAACTAGTAGGTTATTAAAATTCTTGTCTTGAGTCTGTGCTCCTTACCACCCCAATACTGCTTCTCTGACTAAGAGGGAGTTGTAATTTGAATGTTCTTATTTTAAAGGTGAGAAGACAGAGAGTCAGAGAGGTCAAGCACCTCAGCTAGAGCTCTTCAGGGATACACTGAAGCTTTGAATCTGAGTGCCTGGTTCCTGATTGAAGCCTACCTTCGCTACAGAGATGGACCTTGGGTTCATTCTTCAGGCTGTAAGTGAACTTGATACTGTGAGGTTGGTGATTCTCAGGGTAAGGACCCAGAATTACAAATAAACAATGGTCATGCCACAACTTTCCTCAGAGGCAGGATTTTATTCTCCTAAGAGATGAAGAAGGGGTTGGAGGTATTTTCTACTTCTCTCTACTCCTCTGTTTGTGTCTCTAGGGACTGGTGTCTGCTCTTTGTACTACATAGACCACTGGTACCTAAAAACTCTTGAATTTATCCTGGCAGATTGTCCAGAATGTGTCCCTCCTGGCATCCCAGCCCTGGGAAGAAATGACCTGGCTTTGGGAAGATCTATTTTCTAAGCATGCCTCACTGGAATGACAGTCACTGGGTGGGCAGCCATCTCGGTCATTTGTGCCTTGTTGCATTTGTGCATTTGGTCAACAAGTGCCTTGTTGTGGGTTCTGCTCCAGTCCTCTCCCTAGCACCTCAGTGTGGATAGGACTTTGGTGCAGGGTGTACAAATGATGTCTCCCGTCAATCAACAGTCAGTCAGAGGTTTACAGAGCAATTATCATAAGCTTCTTCCTGTGACAGCTTCTGTGGTGGTTACAAAGTAGGTGTTCCTATACTCAGAGGTTTATGATTTAATTGAAGAGATGATTAAACTGATCAACTAATAAGAAACAATCAAACCAGAGGTTAGAGATTGGTAGTGGGATGACTGAATCTGACCAGGAGATAACCATCCACCCCTGAAATACACATACATAAAGCTTTAAAAATATCTTGAAATGAGTTGGCAATATTTTAATGTGAGAATAGCTCACATAAACAATTTTACATTCCTAGGTTCTATTGTAAAAAAGAGAGAGGGAGACTTGGCCGTGTTGAGCTTACGTACCACACAAATAAGTGACAGGGCTGAGTAGCAACTCCCCTTGAAACAAGACTTGTGCTATTCCATTCTCCATTCTGCTTATAGGCTTCAATTCTGGCCCTCTTGATTCATTAAGATTATCTGCCTGAATGTTGCAAAGCCTTCTAATTCTCAGCCATGCATAGGCATCAATTAATAGCAAAGCTCAGTGATAAATGCCTTAGGAAGTTGAGGAGGGAAAGTCATTGAGGGCTGGAGTAGTCAAGGAAAGCTTCATGAAGGAAGGGGTAACTAAGCTGAACTATAAAAAAGTCAGGATTGAGGTAAAAAGGGATGCAATGTTGGAATGTGCTTTTATGTAGGGTGCATAAAAAGCAGAACAAAAGGTAATAGAAAGTTTAAATTCTGAATGATTAAGGGCTTAAATGTAAAAAGCAAAATTTTTAAACATTTAGAAGAAAATCTAGAAATTATTCATTTTATTAGAACTGGGAAGAATTTATTTTAATGATCTAAAAAGCCCAAACCATAAAGGAAAATATTAAGAAATATGACTTCACTAAATTAAAAAAAAACTATCTAAAAATTCAGAAAATAAAGTCAAAAGGTGAAGACAAGGAGAGTATTTGTAATGAATAAAATAGAGGATAAATATTAGAGTTTATTAAATAAAAACTCTCACAAATCAACAAGAAAAAGACAACTTGATGGAAATGTGTATAATATATATAAACTTTTCATTGTCAGAAAGGAAATTCAATGGCCAATAAATAATGAAAAGATGCTGAGCCTCAAGAATTTTATTTGGGAAATGCAAAGTAAAACAATCATGATGTATTATTTCATAAATATCATATTGGCACAAATTTTAAAATATGACAATTCTAAGGGGTTAGTAAGGATGTTGAAAATTGGTACTTTTCACATACTACTTATGGGAAAGGGACTTGGTACAAAACCTGAGGAGAATATATCTTGTATTAAGTTCTTGTTAAAATGTCTAACAACAGCATGAAGGACTAGGGAGGGAATGAAAGGATATTGTTCTAAGGTTCTTATATCATACATGAAGGGCTATAGTATTTGAAGACAACAGTCATATGTTAAAGATGCATATTTTAACCAAGACCCACCACTGACAAAATGAAACAAGGATGTATAATTAAGGAGCCAAAGTGGAGCAAGAATGGAATATAATAACATTCTATTAATCCAAAAAAAGGCATGAAAAAAGAGACAAAGAAAAGATTTAATGTATAGAAAATAAAGAGCAAAGATAGTAGGTATACACATAACAATGTTGATAACTAAATGATCTAAATACACAATTAAAAGTGGAGATTGTAAAACTGGCTTTAAAACAAAGATCTAGTTATATTTAATTTACAAGAAACACTTAAATAAAAAGACAGAGATAGGTTTAATGAAAAGGACTGAAAATATATTAAAAAATATCTAATACAATGAGTAATCTTGAGAGAGCTAGAGTAACTGTGTAATATCAGAAAAAAATCACCTTCACACCAAGGAAGATTTCCAGGGACAAAGAAGAAAATTTCATAAAGACAAAGGGTTAATTTATGAACAAAACATAACAAAGCTAAATGTGTATGCCTAATAACATAGATTGAAAATGCATAAGGCAAAGTTTGGCATTAATTAAAGGAGGAATAGATAAAACTGTAATTATGATTGGAGATTTCAAAATATTAATCTAAAATTTGATTTAATAATTGCTACAGGAAAACAGTAATAGTATAAAAGACTGAACAGCACTATTAACCAACCCAAACTAATTGATGTTTATAGTGCACAGCAAAGAGCAAAAAACAATCTTTTCTTTTTCTTTTTTTTTTTGGGTCTGTCATTTTGTTTTAAAATTTTTTTATTGTTATGTTAATCACCATACATTACATCATTAGTTTTTGATGTAGTGTTCCATGATTCATTGTTTGTGCATAACACCCAGTGCTCCATGCAGAACGTGCCCTCTTTAATACCCATCACCAGGCTAACCCATCCTCCCACACCCCTCCCCTCTGGAACCCTCAGTTTGTTTTTCAGAGTCCATCGTCTCTCATGGTTCAAAAAACAATCTTTTCAAGTGCACATGGAACACTTAAGATGACCACATGCTGAACCATAAAATAATTTTCAGTAAATAATAAAGATTGAAATCATATGGAGAATGTTCTGTGACCACAACAAAAGTAAATTAGAAACCAATAACAGGAAGATATCTTGGAAATCCCTGAAACTTTGAATTAAGTAACACACTTCTGAATTATTAATGGGTCTAGGAAAAAATTGCCAGGGAAAATAGTTTTAGCTGAATGAAAATGAAACAAAACTTCAAAATCTGTGGGATGCAGCCAAAACAGTGATTGTGGGGAATATATATATATATGTTCATATATGCACAGATTGGAAATTTATAAGAATTCAATTGCAATTTTAACTCACAGGCCCAGGGGATGAGATTACAGGACAATTACAGTGTATGCCTTGAAACTTCCTATGTTTTTCACATCTCCAGAAAGACTTTGCATTATCTTAATATTCAGAGAAAAATGGTATTATTTAAAAACTAAAATTCATAAATAGTTTGTACCTTTCCCAGTCTCAAAAAGCTGGCTAGGGAATGGATCATTTCAGATTTGAACCCAGCTGTGTCTCAGAAAATCCATATCTTTATCACTATGCTGTGCTAGTTCCTTGTAATAATCTCTGGGGAAACACCTGTCCTTAGTTAAGCACACCCATAGTACAAAAGTTCTTTTCATCTTCAATCACTCAAATGTATTTCTTGTCCACTCATGAGGAGGGCAAGTGAAAGGAGCCTGAAAATAACACTCTCCTGCCCTAGAACTAACATTCATGTTCCACATCTTTTGGGTATTTGTGAACATTTTAGTACTTTTGGATGTGTGAGCTGCAAGTGATATTTATCAATAAAATGCATTCAACTTAATACACCTGCATTAAAAGAGTTCAGAGTGTGGATATATTCTCTACATGAACCCCACTGAATCTTTCAGCAGAGACCAAGTTGCTGTGATGGAAGAGACCAAGAGGAAAGAGCCACCAAGTCCATTTGAGGTCCTTGGAGCTGTCCTGATCACCCTCCCCCCCCCCCACAAGCCTGATCATATGACCTGGATATACAACTATTTCTTGGATTTAGTAATAAACCCTGGTATCATTTCCTATTTGCTTAAGTTAGTTTTGTTACTTACAGATCAAAAGAACCTAATACCCATAATCAAGCTCACCCATATTGGGGGTTGGAATACAGATTGGTTGAACTCCAGGAAGGGCAACTGTTTATATTTACTACCAAATGGTGTAGGTGATTGCTGCCCAATAAGAAATTATAATCTGTAGATGTTTGTTTTGAAGAATAAAAGAAACATTTCTGTAACTTTTCTCTTGTTCATATTTGATAGATTTAAATGCTTTTTCTTTTTTTTTCTAGATCACATTTATCTTATTTTTAATGAAAAAGATACATTTTATTCATTTAGGAATTTTCCTTCCCCCCTCCACTTCCCAATTACACATTTGCTGGTTCAAAACTCATTCTGGAGTTTTCTTGATGGGATTTCCAGATTTCAGAGATTTTCTAATAAAATCGAAGTACAGATAAGAGACAAGAAGGGGAATGTGCTGGTTCCTCACTGTTCCTTCACAAGGAATGGAGCTGGCTCTCAACCCAATTAGTTTTACAGTGTTGAGGGATTCTACAGAAGTTACGGACAACAGTGGGGTTTTCTGCATTCCGGAAGATCATGTTACTCTTGGAATTCAAACCACGGATCCCATTTCCCCTGAGAACATCTGGTATTCATTGCTAGCACTGTCAGGTGTTTATTTCAGCTCTTACTCTGTTGTGAAAGCATCTGCTAGTTCCCTTTCTGAAGCCGCTTATTCTGAAATGACATGCTGGAAGCATAGGCCAAATAGTGTGGGTTTGCTGAAAGTTACAAGTTAATTTGATGGTTTTTCTGCTCTTGAATCAACTTTCTGATGCCTTCACCTTGTCACGGTCTGAAGCATATCAATTCATTACATTTGGGAAAAATGCATATTAATGTGTTCAGTGAGTAACTTGGGAAGAAATGCGTTTATCTTATTTCACCAAAAGCTGATGGGCATGCATTTCCTAATCTGAATAATTTACTTAGAGGAGGGTGATTATGATCATACAGCTTGGATTGCATCTGTCACAGGTACTTTTGCAGTGCTTCCTGGAGAAGTGATTATTTTTAATGCATCCATACCCTTTGCCTTGTTCAATTAGTAGCTCCTTGAATTATTGATTTTATGGTTTAATTTGCAGTAGTGTCATTGGGCCAGCTTTATGGGCATGCACCTGTTCAGTTACTTAGAAGGGCTTTGCACTTGGTTTAATACTGTGCAGTTGCTATCTTGAAATTCTGGACACGTTTTGAACAAGGAGCTCTGAATTTTCATTTTGTATTGGGTCACACAGATAATGTAGCCAGTCCTCAGTGTCACTGAGCTATAGGGATATTGGAGTGGGCCAGTCAGAGTGAAATAATGAAATGAGCACAGCGTTTAGTCACTGGTTAGCTGTGTGACCTGCAATAATTTTGGCTTTTGGTTTTCTCAGTAGGAAATAAATAAATAAAGTAACTACCCCTTCTCACTCCCTAATTCTTATGATGCTTAAAATGAAATGGTACTTGTGAAGATACAATATAATCTCTTATTAATATATATGTATAAATATATATTTTTATATATACATATAGTCAAGTTATATAGTCAAGTTATGACTTTGGAACAAGTTGATTAACATTAAAGTATTTGTGGTTGGGAAATATCTGTTGTAGAGGAAGTTGTTTCATTCCAGGTTTCCTGCTGATAATTATCATCTACCGAACTTTCTTAATACCTATATTCTTTGCATATTATGTATTGTGTATATGGGTGATATGGTGACTATTGTTTTAGTTTAGTTCTCCTCCTTGGCTGTACAGTAGACCACCTGACATCCTAAAGAAAAAGGTATCAAAGGCCAGACCTCAACAGAATAAGAATCTGAAGAGGAACCCAGGATTTTGTATTTATTTTATTTTGCTTTGTTTTGTTTTTAGAGGAAAGAGCATGAGCTTTGGTATTGGATAGACTTGGTTCTGCCTATTTTTCTAACTGTGAAAATGGGGAAAAGATAAGAGAGAATACAGAGTTGTAAGGCTGCAGAATCTCCTTTGTAAAGTGCTCAGTCCTGTAGGACCTCAATAGGTGGAGATTATCATTATTAATTTTTCATTTTTTATTGTGTAATCTTGTTTTGTGAATGGGGTGTGTGTGTGTGTATCCACAACTGGACTGTAAAGTCTTTGAAGTCATAAACTGTGGTTTACTCTTCTTTTTAATCCCCTATAGCTTCCAGTACAGTGTGGAGCATTTAACAAATGGGTTCATAAAAACCATTTTTTGATTGATTTTTTTGACAGATAAAACTAAAAATCAACTCAGCTCTGTCTAATGCATTTAAAAACACCAACATTGCATTCTGGCAGACTCACCAAAGATTTCAATAAGATGCCAAGAGCATTTCCTCATCTGTGTCTAGGTGACTGAGACATTTTTAAAATAATCAGTCTGTGGAGCCCATTTGTTTAGAAATTCCATTTGGAGGACTGCTAATTTGTTCTGAGTCATTACGTGCTCTACAGGACTGCAACAAGAAAGCTGTGCATCAGTTTTGAGGACAGTTCCAGGGTATAATTTTTGAAAGGACAAATGCAGGTGCCATGTTTTATAAACTGGAGGTACTGGGGTAGGGGTGTGGTAGAAAGTATTGCTGCAGAGAGAACAGGACTGGAGTATAGCTGAGAAACCAGAAGTCATTCAATAGTATCAGAATAAAAAGGAATGTGACTGGAGAGTTAAAGTGTCTAACAGTCAGTACTGAATCTTACCTTTCTGGAAATCCCAGTAAGAATGGTCTGGTCTTAGTTAAGGGTCCATGGTTTAGAGCAGGAGAGTAAGAGGTAAGGATGAAAATACACAAGTCTTTTCTGCTCTAAGTCTGGATTTATCTTAGAAATAAAGCAGAACTGAATCTATAGGTGGCAGTTTTAGATGGGCAGTAACTGGCAGAACCAGTCTTATAACAAATGTTCCTCTGATTCTTGACTTTTCTTTTTAAACAAAGGATAGTGAAAGCTTTTGCTTGTTTGTTTGGCTTTGTTTTGTTCTGCATCTAAACTTGTCTTTATAATTTCCCAAGTTCATAGTTTTTCCATATTTGGTTACCAGATTTGGGAGAAATCGTTTCAAGGGAAGAAAAAAGAAAAATTTGGTGGATTTAATATATTTAGATGACTACCATATAATATTGAGATAAAATAATAATAAAAGTTAATAATGATTAGCACTTATTAAATACTTCAGTATGACAGGCACTGTGCTAAAGGCTGCAAATCAAGTATCATAATTAATCATTTTGCAAGCCTATGAGGTTTTGGTATAGAAATTCCTGTTTACACAAGAAGAAACTAAGGCCCAGAGAGGTTAAGTAAGAGTAGGAAAAAGCCTACTATGTATAAGGCATCACTAATCAATTTCTATTGTTTTGTTTTTGTTTTTTACATAAATGAATTCATCAGTGAAGCCATTTGGGCTTGGATTTTCTTAGTGGAAAACTTTTTTCCTATGAAATTCTTTAATAGTTCCATGGCTATTAACATTTGCTACTTTGTTTTGTGTTTGTTTTTGTAATTTGTGTAGTTCAAGGAATTTTCCATTTCATCTAAGTTGTCAAATTAGTAAGAAAAAGTTGTTCAAATTATCTGTAAGCTCTGTAGTGATGTCCCCCTTTCATTCCTGATACTGGTAACTTATTTCTTCCCTCTTTTTTTAAATCAGTCTACTTAGAAATTTATCAGCTTTATTGACCTTTTCAAAGAACCAGCTTTTGGATTCATTGATTTTCTGTTTTCCATTTTATTGATTTTCACTCTTTATTGCCTTGTCTTTACTTTGACTTAATTTGTTCTTCTTCTTAGCTTCTTAAGGTGAGATATTAGAACATTGACTTTAGAGGTTTCTTCTTTTCTAATATAAACATTACAACTGTAAATTTCTTTCTAACCACGGCATGAGTTACATCCCACAGATTTTGTTAGTTGGATTTTCACTATCATTCCATTCAAAATATTTTCTAATTTCTTTGTGATTTCTTCTTTGGCCCATGGGTAGTTTGGAAATATTATTTAATTTTGTTATTTATAGTTTTGTTGTGATCAGAGAACATCCTTCTTTCATACTTTTTTGGGGTTTAAAATTACAAATAACTACTAACAAGTTCTATTTTACCGAGAACACTTCATGTTTGTTTTCTTGGCATCCCATCCATTTAGCATCCTTTTCCTCTTTCAAAAGTATCCCCATGTGGAGATAAAGTATAAGGCCATACTATATATGACCTGCAAACTGTACATTATCCCCCACAATTCCAAAAAGTTCAAAGCAAACATGATACTTCCGTCCTTCCAGAAACAGATTTGTCTAAAAAGGGAAAGTAATCAAAACTTTGCAAACCTTGGTTTCCTTATTTGAAAATGGGATGATAATTATTCCTGCTTTGTGATGTTTTCTGAGGAATAAAGAAGAAAATGTTTCTCTCTCTCTGTCTCTATCTCTATATATGAATATGATAATTTCTTAATAAAATGTGGTCAATATCATCAATATTTGAGTGATTTTCTGCCCCAGAAACTATGCCCACACTTGTCTGTACTACCTTGCTTACTCTTCCTAAGTCTAATTACCTCCATTTTATAGATGAGGAACCTGAATATTCACAGAAATTGTACTTGTTCAAGGCTATATACTGAGTAAATAACAGAAATTAATTAGATGGTCTGTCTCATTTCAAAACCTGTCTTATTCATTTTTGGTTTATTCATCACATGTTATACTACATCAAAAATAAAATTAAAAAGTCAATATCATATTTATAATAACTCAAATTTTGCCTGCTTTATAAACAGAAATTTGTATATTGTAGAAATTTGAATAAACAGGAAAAAACAAGGTAAGAATTTGGCAGTTGAAAAGATTTAACTCAGTCTCCAAATATGACAACACACACACACAACCACACAGAAAATACACAAACACAAATTCAGAAAGACTAAACTTTCCAACAGGTTTTATAAAAGAAGAATCTAATATTTCCTTCTCTTCCAGTTTTCCTTTCTTTTATGATGCTGTGGAGATGCTGATGATTCTTGGATTCTGTTGTTGCCTTGTATTTGACTGTCTAAACCATTTGAGATTGTTTTCCCACGTTTTTGCCATAGGTGGCTGCATCCATCCAAAAGAACCAGTCCTCTCCAAACTTTTTAAACTCTTGAGTGTAGGGATGCTGACTTTTCATTTTTATATCTTTAGTACGTGGCATAGCGATCTAGAAGATAGGTGTCAAATACATACTGGTTGAAAGCTAGTTGCCTGAGGATTTGTGTGGACTCGGGAGTCTTTAAATTTCCAATGATAATCTTCTCTTTTTCTCCATTAATTTCCAAAAGTCCCCACAAACATTTGGCTGATGTTAAGGATAGCTCGCACTTCCCTGTAATATTTGCTAACTAGCTCAAAGGGCTTATGAAATCTCCTTGGACAGTCATTTCAAATTTGTTCATTCTAAATGCTGTGGGGAACTTCCTTATTTCTGGTCTGAAGTTTCTTATCTTTTCCTGGCTTTTATTTTAGCCATTTGCTTCTCTCTATTTTATGTTGGTTTCATGAGGATATACTTTATTTCAGAACTTTTGTTCTTTCCTATCCTACCTTCTTAAGATGGGCAGCATTGGAAACTCTGATGAGTAGGTTTGGGTGATAGCAGGAACTAAGGTTTACTTAGAAGAGAAACTTATATTTGCGGCTAGAGGTCTGGCTGAAACATACCAGCATGAAGCAGTGTCCCCAACTGCTGCCAGATCATTGGAATAGTATACTTGCCTACACAATCCACTCATTTATACATAGGATTTGCCATTGCTCTCCATCCTGAAATTTCTCACAGGAGGGAAATAATAACAGAGAACAGAAGGAAACAGTCAAGTTTACTAAGCATCCCCCTCCAACACACTTTTATTTTACAAGATACACTCTCTTTTAACTGGCATGAATATGGAGATTTCACCCTTAAACTTCTCTCACTCCATCAACCTATTCTCATTCTCCCTGCATTTCCCCGTCAGAGCATTTTCTGCATGATCATTTACTGACTCTTTTCTCACTCTTGCCTATAGGTGAATGTGGATGAGAATATTTATGCTAATAAGACAATGACTTTATGAATATGATTTGTCACCAAGGGCTTCATAGCATTTCATTATGACTGTGGAGATTCACTGACTATTGTCTGAGTCTCTGCTGTGGTTTCTGCTCATAAAATAAAAATCATGCTATTATCATCCAAATAAAATGATAATATGTAATGATCTTGAAAGGCCTTGAAGGTGAACAGTCTTTGAAGAAAGGTAAAAATTCAATTTGATGTACAGGTTTGTGCTGCTTTTCCAAAGTTTGTGTTCTGCCGCCTTGCTTACCTGTTTTCGCTAACCAAAAGACATCCGAAGAGGATTTTTGCTTTTCCAAAAAAAAAAAAAAAAAAAAGGTTGAAGACAAAAATAGCATTCAGGGATTGTTTTGTAGTAAACCTTTACAGAGACAGTGTACCCTGAGCAGCAAGAGTGGCCCCACCAAGCTCCTTCCCCAGGAACTACACTCAGCATCTCAGCATCAGCTGCCAGAGCTCCAGACTGTGTAGCTTCTGTGCTTTATCTTCATTTATTTTGTGCATCCATTAGCAAGATGTGTTCTAAGGTATCAGAAAAGCCTAAGAGAAGTTATTTTTTTGGGTTTGGGAGCACTCAAAAAATTTCCATATAAAGTAATGGTAATTGCTTCTTCTCTTTATGCTATTTTGAAAGGCTTAAGAAAGTTTTCATAGGGAAGCTCTACTTTTAGATAAGGGGGAAACCTGTAATATGGAATATTAAGTATATCATCGCCAAATATGGAAAAAAATTATTTTAGTCAAAGATAGACATTGAAGACAGCTTGTTTAAAAAGGCAGGTCACATATTGTACTGCTCCTACTAACAAGGTTAGAGTTAATAGATTATTGATCCATTTAATGTTTAGTAGCAAGCTAATTTTTTTCATCAGCTATGCGATTGGGCATTTGTCTGTTTTGGAGGCCCATTCAATAAACATCTTTCATTTGATATTACTTTCTAATGTCAGGCAGCATATGCCTTGGATGCACTAACCCCTGTTTGTTGCTATAGTCACGCTGGGGCATTGGTATTCCTGCCATGGTGAGCACTCTCTTTTCTGAGGTTTACTTTTCTTTGTCCCTCAGGAGACTGGTAAATCCTTTCTAGTGTAGAAAGGCTTGGGCTGCAGGCACTGAGATAAGGGTAGAATCTGACTGTATCATACATTGCTAAAACCTGCTCCACTTGACTAAGGTTCCTATTCTGTGGGATTTTATTCAATAGTGTGATGAGGAACTTGAAATAACACATGCTAGTTAACTTTGTGGTGTCCAAGAAGTTCTAATCTTTGAATAATAACAAAAGGAAAATTGTGATAGCATTTGAGTCTTGCAGTCCCTGAGTTTTGAAGAAGATACTAGATTTGAGAAAGAACAGATGTCAAACTCCAAATTACACGTAGTGTGTGTGTGTGTGTGTGTGTGTGTGTGTGTGTGTTTAATTTTCCAAGCTTTAGTGAAATTGGAGCCATGTGATTTTTTTTTCTGATTTATGTAATAAGGGACTGAAAAAGCTTTTTGTAGTCTGCTTCATCTCCTGTGGAGAAGCAGCATGCATTTGTGAGGCAGGAAAGAGTAGAGTTTGAGAGTATAATCCCTGCGGCCAGGTGGCCTGGGTTCAAATCCCACCTGTACTCTAAGTAGCTGTGATGCCTTGGAAAAGGCATCAGACAAGAGCACAGAGACGAAAATATGGGTAATAACACTTCCTTCGCGGAATTTTTAGAGAATTAAATGAGGTAAGATATGTAAAATGATAAAAGCAATGCCTGCATACCTTAGGAAAATGCCTGCTTTTGCTTCTAAGGACTACTTGTTTTCATTCTTTTCAGCCCAATGTTTACTTTTAAAAAAATTATTAACTTGGTGGCACCTGGGTGGCTCAGTTGTTGGGCGTCTGCCTTCGGCTTGGGACATGATCCCAGCGTCCTGGGATGGGGCCCTGCGTCGGGCTCTCTGCTCGGCGGGAAGCCTGCTTCTCCCTCTCCCGCTCCCCCTGCTTGTGTTCCCTCTCTTGCTGTGTCTCTCTCTGTCAAATAAATAAAATCTTAAAAAAAATTATAAACTTTAGTTTTTAGAGTAATATTAGTTTCATAGCAAAATTGAATAGAAATTATAGAGAGTTTCATATACCTTCTGTCTCCGCACACGCACAACCTCCCCCTATTGACATCCAGCACCCCAGTGACAAAGTTGTTACAATCGATGAATTTACATTGACACATTGTTATCCCCCAAAGACATTTACTTCTTTTAAACGTGTCCTCTTTGATTTAAATGATTTTTATCTTTTTCTTGTTCTGAATGTAGGGGCCAAGGGCAGGCTGCCCCCACAAGTGCCATTTTGGCATGTTGATTATTTTAAATAAAAGTTACTTAAACAACTAGTACAAGGATACTCAGATACTCCTTTGTGTCCCTAAAAGCAAGAAACAAATTCTTTCTATGAAAAATACCTTCCCTGCACTAAGAAGTAAAAAGACATCCTTATCACCTTATCCCCGTCGGACTTTAAAGCTAAGAACACTGTAGAAACAAACCATGTTACTTTTTATTTTTTTCTAATCTACTACCTTAGCCTAAATTCTGCTTAGAGTCGCCTTCTAATTAAAGCTTCTAAACACCTGTTTTCTTTTTTAAAAATTTATTTATTTGATAGAGAGAACAAGCAGGGGGAGCCTCAGAGGGAGAGGAAGAAACAGGCTCCCCGCTGAGCAGGGAGCCCTATGTGGGACTCGATTCCAGGACCCTGGGATTATGACCTGAGTGGAAGACAGATGCTTAACCAACTGAGCCACCCAGGCACCCCTAAACACCTGTTTTCTTTATCCTGTCAATTCCTTACAAATTTATTGTCTCTGTCTAAAATGTATAAAAACCATCTGCCTTGGTCACTTCTTTGGTTCTCAATTTCATTATTGGGCCTCTGTGTGCATGTAATAAAACTTCAGTTTTTTTTCCCCCTGCTAATCTGTCTCATTAAATTTAATTCTTAGTCCAGCTGGAAGACCTTGAAGGCTAGAGGAAGAATTTTTTCTTCCCATCACAAACATACTGTTTTCTTGCCTGATTTCAATGAACGTCAGGAACGGGTGATTGTTACCCTAATAATTTAGCAGAAAACAATAAAGACACAGTTATTAGTGGAGACTGTCCCTTTAGTTTCTATGGTAGGTAGGTGTACATTATTTATATTCATTCAGTATTTGCATATTCATTTAACTAACATTTAATGGATTTCTTCTATGTTCTAAATACTGTTTTACTGTTTTAGGCTTGTGGATATAAAAGTAAATGACACAACCTTTAAATTCAAAGGTTTAGTGGACGCCTGGGTGGCTCAGTCGGTTAAGCGGCTGCCTTCGGCCCAGGTCATGATCCCAGGGTCCTGGGATCGAGTCCCACATCGGGCTCCTTGCTCAGCGGGGAACCTGCTTCTCCCTCTCTCTCCCTCTGCTTGTGCTCTCTCTGTCAAATAAAAAAAAAAAAAAAAATCTTTAAAAAAAAAAAATTCAAAGGTTTATAATCTAGTCTGAGAGATAGTGGCTGGTATGTTACCACCCACAAGAGGCTTTGTGGACAAATAAGGTCACATTAATGTTTAATGTAGAAATCACAATGATGGCTAGCACCCACTTTCTTGCTAGCCTTCTGCCCTTATTCCCTGGCCCTAAAAATCTCCTCAGTTAATTAAAGTAATCAGTTATTTTATTTTTTAAAGATTTATTTATTTATTTGAGGGGGGGAGGGCAGGGGTGGGGGAAGGGGCAGAGGAAGAGAGGTTTTTTTTTTTTTTTTTTTAAATAGTT
>NW_022589731.1:7178273-7345780 GCF_004348235.1 Phoca vitulina | reverse complement strand
AGACGCTTAACGACTGAGCCACCCAGGCGCCCGGTTTTTTTTTTTTTAAATTCAAGTTAGCTAACATATAGTGTATTACTAGTTTCAGGGGTAGAATTTAGTGATTCAGCAGTTGCATATAACACCCAGTGTTCATTACAAGTGCCCTCCTTAATGCCCATCACCCAGTTACCCCATCCTTCTACTTACCTCCCCTCCAGCAACCCTGTTTGTTTCTTATAATTAAGAGTCTCGTATGGTTTGCCTCTCTCTCTGTTTTTATCTTATTTTGTTTTTTCTTCCCTTCCCCTATGTTCATGTTTTATTTCTTAAATTTCACATATGAGTGAAATCAAATAGTATTTGTCTTTCTATGAATGACTTATTTCACTTAGCATAATACTCTCTAGTTCCATCCACATCGTTGCAAATGGTAAGATTTCCTTCTTTTTGATGGCTGAGTAATATTCCGTTGTGTGTGTGTGTGTGTGTGTGTGTGTGTGTGTGTGTGTGTGTATGTGTACACCACGTCTTCTTTATTTATCTGTTGGTGGACATCTGAGCTCTTTCCATATTTTGGCTATTGTGGATATTGCTGCTATAAACATTGGGGTGCATGTGCCCCTTCAAAACAGTATTTTTATATCTTCTGGATAAGTAGTGCAATTGCTGAGTTGTAGGATAGTTCTATTTTTAACTTTTTGAGGAATCTGCATACTGTTTTCCAGAGTGGCTACACTGGGAGAGAGAATCTTTTTTTTTTTTTTTTTCTTTTGAAGATTATTTATTTGAGAGAGAGAGTGCAAGAGTGGAGGGAGGGGCAGAGGGAGAGGAAGAGAGAGAATCTCAAGCAGACTCCCCACTGAGCACAGAGCCTGACGTGGGACTCCATCCCACAACCCATGAGATCATGACCTGAGCAGAAACCAAGAGTCAGATGCTCAGCCAGCTGATCCACTCAGGTACCTTGACTGGGAGAGAGAGTCTTAGGCCAACTCTGTGTTGAGCCATGGAGCCCTACTCAGGGCTCAATTTCATGATCCTAAGATCACAACCTGAACCAAAACCAAGAGTTGGATGCTTAATTGACTGGGCTACCCAGGCACCCCTCCTCAGTTAATTTTAGAAGTCCAAATGGGGTCCATCATATGTGCATCTATGTATTTTTTGTATTTCTAACTACTCTCTCTACTGAACCAGAACACTAATTCAGACAATGCATTTTTGTTTTATCCAAACAATTTACACTCAGAATGTAGGACAGATTAATTGTGAATAGTGATGCCTATGAATGATACTATCTAACCTAATATATCTGTCCAGATCTCTTTCCTCCCAAATTTGTTTCTTTTTTCCTTATGTGTCTTCTAAAGATGACAGGGTCTGTTTATCTTACACAGAGGGTGGTAGTTTCTGGAGTTTTGAGAAAGCGAGAGTGTGAAATCAATAGAAATCCATGGAATGAAAGGAAGAAGTCCATGAAATCAAGGGAACCCAGATGATCTTCCCTCGGGATGATGGCATCAAATGTTAAATAACATAAAAATGTCAAGGAAAATGCCTTGACCATTGTTGGCACTGTTACAATCCTGGAGTATCTGTGTATATGGGAGACCCTGTATTAGGCCACAGTATTTTTAAATAGTGCCATCTAAATCTTACTTTCCCTGTGACTTAATTGTCCATGCAGTGGTGCAAGAGTTAGGATATGATTTATGACACTGGATCTTAGACTGATTAATTTGGCATTTGGTTGCTGTGCTGTAGAAAGAACATAACACATAGATGTCTCTTTCCTGCTCAAGGATCAGTAGTCTTTTCTACAGATGAGACTCAAGAAGAGGTATATATGTGCAATTCAAGGTATCTTCACCCCACACTTGACACAACCCATGCAATTCACTTCCATGTTCTTCAGGCTTTTCTTTATTTTCTCAGGCTCCCTGTGGGATAAAGCATATTTTACCAAATGCCAGATGAGTTGGGGCTTTAAAAAGCACATGATGTAACTTTAGCTTTCACCTTTTTATTATGTAGGACCTGCAAGCAACTCTCCTCATGGATGGTGGTCCCCCGAGATACTGCTTTCATTTACATCTTTAATGGAAGATGAATGAATAGGCAGACTAGTCATTACTGCCATTAGGAAATAGGCTTTCATGCTAAAAATAAAAGAGGAGGGTTATTAGAACTGTGCATTTTTCTGACTATCCACTTCAGACTATTCTGGATAAAGCCCAGCAGACATTACCTTATGGAACAATTTCACATTATCTCTAGGGCTGGATCAGGTGATCTGTCTGTAATGGGCCCTTTTTTCCCTTTGCACTCCACTTCAAAAATCCTATTGTGATGGAAATGGCCAGGCCAAATCCACTTCAATTGCACCCAGACTTCAGAAGTCATTTTCTAACTGCTTTTAATATAGCTATTTAAAGGTATAACCTCTAGATAAATTTCTCCATCTGTCTATCTCCCTTATATAAATAGTAATTATTAATAAGAAAGAGATAATTATTTCAATATATTCCTTATCACTTGGCATTATGAAATCATACCTGCCTTGATGTTTCAAATACATTTTGCATGTTTCCATAATTACAAATACACTTCTATTTCTTTTCTTCCTCCTAAGAAAAAAATCTTCTGGAAAGCACTTACTGATGGCTTACAATCAAATGTGCAAATAATATGCTTAAAGAACATTAAAACATCTCTAATATGATGACAGTTTATTTCCTTATCAATACATATGATGGAAAACTTCAACAGCAGATGTGCTTAATGCTTTCACCATGAAGAATGAAATTCCACACTGATGTATTTCTAAATGTAGCGTAATGTGTATATTTCATAAGAAGGATGGACAGGACAGCACTTGTTTAAAAGGCCTGGGGTCAGTAAGACATGAGGGATTAGGCCATCAGCTCTTTTGAATTTTTTTTTTTTTTAGAATTGGCAGGAAACCAAGATCCTGCTCCTTTTCTAAAATTAATATGTTATTTTTTTCATTTTTTTAAAATTTTATTTTATTTTATTATGTTATGTTAGTCACCATACAGTACATCATTAGTTTTTGATGTAGTGATCCAAGATTCATTGTTTGCATATAACACCCAGTGCTCCATGCAGAACGTGCCCTCTTTAATACCCATCACCAGGCTAACCCAACCCCCCACCCCCTCCCCTCTAAAACCCTCAGTTTGTTTCTCTGAGTCCATAGTCTCTCATGGTTCGTCTCCCCCTCCTTTCATCATCATTAGCCATCAGGGAAATTCAAATCAAAACCACATTGAGGTACCACCTTACACCAGTTAGAATGGCAAAAATTGACAAGGCAAGAAACAACAAATGTTGGAGAGGTTGTGGAGAAAGGGGAACCCTCTTACACTGTTGGTGGGAATGCAAGTTGGTACAGCCACTTTGGAAAACAGTGTGGAGGTTCCTCAAAAAATTAAAAATAGAGCTACCCTATGACCCAGCAATTGTACTACTGGGTATTTACCCCAAAGATACAGATGTAGTGAAAAGAAGGGCCATATGCACCCCAATATATGTTATTTTTGTAAAATAATGAGTGTGTTAGAAAATATCATCTAATGGCTACATCCATTGAGGGATCTGTGGGACTTTTGATTTTGGATAAAACCGTATCTCTTTGACCATCTGGGTCACCATGTCAAAGTTTCAATGGCCTACAGATGTGTTAAGCTAGGTAAGGAGTTCTCTGGAGTCCTTGAGGCAACAGACCTAGCTCTGACTCTTTCTCAACTGGGCATGATTTCCAGTGTCGGCAGCAACCAAACTAGCCTTGTACCATGTAGAGTAGCTCAGAGTCCTTTCTTTTGAAGGAGTAAGGGTTAATACTGCACAGAATAATGAGAGTAGGACAAAATAGTACTGCGTTCCATCTATTTGATAAAAGCAATACTGGAGTCCAGGGAATATTTAGCAAATCTTGATTGGGATTATTCTTGAAACTGTAGCTTGATTGTCTCTACTGCTTTTATTAGATGAGAGAATTTTGTTACACTATGTAATATTGCTGCTGATGAACATTTTTTGATGAATAATGCTAAATAAGAAGAGGTCTTACCCTCCATTAAGAAATTATTTAAGGCCCAACCTCATACTTTGTTAATTAAAACTTATATCAAATATGCATAATAGTGACAATTTCTTCATTACATTTGCCAATGACTCTATGAATGTCTGTTGATACCCAGGGGTTGGATTATTCTAGTTAATTATTGTGATTTTATGCTAACATAACACCTTCTATCCCAAGGAGTTACTAAGCATGGTGAAAACTTTAGTCCTATCAGTATTTATGAATCTCTTTATCTGTTAAATGAAAAGGCAGCTTGAGATAAATTACCCTGGGTAATTTTAATCAAGAGCTTAATTTCAATGATCACCTGCTGCACAAATAAAATAAGAAAAGCAATGAAATCACCATTTTCAAGGTAAGTCATATGTATCTCTGAGGGATGCTATTTTTAGCAATGTTCATTAAGAATTTCTGTAAACTCTGAATGGAATAACAGGATGGTAGAACAAAACTAAAGAGATAGCATAAATATGTAATTAAGTAATAGGAAGCATCTTATTTTACACTTGTTGACAATTGCTTTGGGATTGTCCTTTTGTTATTTAATATGTACATGTCTAGTTCTACAACCAGGTTGAATATTTCTGTAAGGCAGTGTCCACACTATCCCAATGATTTGAATTTCACCATGAATGACCAGAACCTAATACAAATTCAAAACTAACTCTTCCCTAACATTTAAGAGGTAAGACAAAATTATTTTGGACAAGTGAGAAGGGTCAGAAAGGAATAAGATATGAAAAGATATGATGATTAATTGGGATATTCCCTCCCAGAAAAACTGATTTTGGCTTTTTGCATAAGCATAGGAAAGCATAAGCTTCCATTATTTAGGACCAAGGAAATCATGCATTTTAAAGACCTATATCCTTGTATTTCCCTCCTTGCATTGTTTTTTTTTTTTTAGATGTCAGTTGTGCTGAGTTTCATGGCAATGCCATTAAATATAATAAACTGAGAGCTGTTTCTTGCTACTGAATGGGGTCTTCTCCATTTTCTCTATACAGTTGTGACTGATTTCATTCACTCATTCCTTCCAAATCCTTACTCCCTCCCTCCTTTCCTCTCTCCCTCCCTCCCCTGATATCTATTTCTCTCTTTCTTTATTAGTAGCACAAAGCAACATGTCTTTCCATATGATGTGAAATTTGTCTGATACTATTAAAATTAAAGACTTTAGGGACACCTGGGTGGCTCAGTCAGTTAAGCGTCTGCCTTTGGCTCAGGTCATGATCCCAGGTCCTGGAATCGAGCGCCGCATGGGGCTCCCTGCTCAGTGGGGAGCCTGCTTTTCCCTCTCCCTGCCACTCTGCCTACTTGTGCTCTCTCTCTCTCTGTCAAATAAACAAATAAAATCTTAAAAAAAATTAAAGACTTTATTAAACCAAGTTCAAGTGATTAGCTGAGGAGATAGTACTGTAGCTTCCTCATTTATCATTTTCACAAATGTTTCATGACACCTGCTATTCATAAATGCGATCTTGCCTTGACTTCTTGGACCTAGTGGCCTAGGAATGCGTATGTTTTTGCAGCCTGTAGGATGAGAACAAAACAAAATCTAGCCTTCCAGATCCTCTAAGACTGGCATTTTCTGAAATCTCTTCCTAATGACGGAGCGACATTTCCCTATGTTGTGAAAGATACTACACTTGCAGTTCTTTCTAATTGTCTGCATTGACTCTGAGTCAGACAATTAGGACAGGGAAATTGGAGAAGATAAAATGGCCACTTAGTTGCTAATAAAGTATAGAGCTGCAGTTCTAAAGCACACAGGGTAAACTTTGCTCTTGGTAATTGTTCTCACCTTTGCCCCCAGGGCTCACTGCTGAGGGGCTTAGACACTCATCACCTGAGTTTCAAATCTTGGCATCACCAGTTACTACAGAGAATGGTGAGATAAGCCGGTAGGAAAAGCTGTAAAAATTGGGGAGCAGGAGAAAAATATTTATCCATCTCTTTTCATCAGCACCACTCATATAGCTATGAAAAACTGAGCTAAATCTCCCTGTAGTAGAAATTGACATGAAAAATGAAATATTGCCATATAACAAGGGCCACAAGAGAAATGTCTACATAGTCCTTTGGGAACACAGGAAAATATATAAACAGCTTTTAATGGCTTAATTGGTAAACTGCAGGGAGTTTGGTATATCTGGGCATCCTTGTCTGATTCAGGAGACAGTGAGCTCTGTTTGGATCAGAGTGGATATTATGGGAAGCCAGAGGCATGCAGATAAGAAATGAGCTTGTCTGGGGCCATGGCAAAGTTATAGAATACAGGACCAATGAAGCTCCTCTTCCAAATAAGCTCCTTCATCCTATACAACTCAGTCTTAAGGAACTGATCTGTCCCCTGATACAGAATTTCTAGGTCTCCAAAGGCTTCTCAGAGGTGAGGGATTTGCCTGACATGAAGGAGCCTTCAATGTGTGTCTCTACAAGGAGCATTGATTATACAAGTGAGCATAGGATTCCATCATTTCCTCAGTAGCACTGTTGGGTCAGACTAAAAGCAGCATCAGAGATCTGCTGGATGGTGGTGCCCAGGGCTTTGTGCCAGGAATCACAAAATGAATACAAGGTGGCATCTGATTTCAAGGACCTTGAAGTACAGATAGGTACTCTGTCAGCTATTTGGATAGACATTCTCACATGAATCAGAATTTTACAAGGCAATGAGCATAGGAGGGTAAGGGTTCTAAGTGTTACTCTTCAGACCCATGATTCAAATTGTGACATTTTGTAAACCCATTCAAGATGATGAAGTTTTGTATCCTGGCTCTGCAATTCACCATATATGAGACATTAGGCAATTTATCTTCTTTAAACTTTGGGTTTCTCATCTGTAAAATGAGAATAATAGTATATCCTCTCAAGGTGATTGTGACGTGATGAGATTAAACATGTGGGGGGTGGGGCGAGGTGGTGGCACTTATCGCTATGACTGGTCTGATAGGTATTTAGTGAATGATAGCTATTATTTTTAGAGAAAATCAACTGGCAACCTATGGTAAATATGGCAGGGGCTTTAAAAGGATTTCTTCCAAGATTGTGAGGGAAGAAGTTAAATAGTAAATACAAAAAGGCTCCAAATATTTTTTTTTAAAGATTTTATTTATTTATTTGACAGAGAGAGAGACAGTGAGAGAGGGAACACAAGCAGGGGGAGTGGGAGAGGGAGAAGCGGGCTTCCTGCGGAGCAGGGAGCCCGATGCAGGGCTCGATCCCAGGACCCTGGGATCATGACCTGAGCTGAAGGCAGACACTTAATGACTGAGCCACCCAGGCGCCCCAAAAAGGCTCCAAATATTTATGAGATGAATCAAAGTTAGTTCTCAAGCTTGTCTGATGATTTCCAATTTTATATATTGGAGAAAATCAGTTTCTGTTGATGATTTGCCATTTTACCCATAGCTTCTCTTCTCCTCCATTGTGGTGCTTTAAAATCAAAGCTGATATAATGAATAAAGTCTACTTGCTTTTTAATGTATTTTCTTATAATGTTATTTCTGTAATCCCTCCTTCTTCTTAAAGTAAATAATTATAAATTGTTAAAAATTATGGAAGCCTGAATAAGGGGAGGCATTAAATTCTCCATACTTTATGTTATCATTATCTAAGTGGTAAATGCAAACAGCAAGATCATATACGTAATTAATAAGAAAGGTCAATATCTTTCATAATTATATAAGCCTAGGAGTATCTGCCTTCCCAAGAACAAGACTGTTTTCTGTTCTTGCTTCCCCTCACCTCTCCCACACAAGTCAAAGTGAAGTCCATTGAGAAATTTCTCTTCCTCAACAGAAACTGCATCAGTTGTTAAAGTATTAAACATTGTCACCACTTTTGAAGGTTACTGCTGTGTGATTAAGAGCCCAAGGGTACCCCAGGCTAATTATGTTGCTGGTTTTAGTCCAAAAAATAACTTATTCTTGCACCTTATTAGTAAGCTTATTGGATTGGTAAATCAAGAGGATATTAAAACAAACTGATTTTCCTTAGCTTTGCCAAAGCACTTGGGTTATAGAATAAGGTGTTTAAGGTCATTAAAGGTTAAAAGATTTGTAGGCTTGATGCTTATTAAGCAAAGCTAATTTGGTTTAAAAGTAGCAAAGCATTTACTTCACACTTGGAATTTTTAGCAAATTAACTCTCATCCAGTGTTAAAGGAGTCCTGAGTTTGAAAGGAAATTCAAGTCTTGAGTTTAGGTGAGAAGATGGGAAATGTGAGGAAATAATTTTGTGTCTAAATAACATGGAAAGGGATAGGTTCTTATTTCATAGTTCCTGGTCCTTAAAGGATAATTATCTTTAGCAACATCTGTCATATGGAAGCTTTTTCTCCTTGTTTTCCATGGGTTTACAATGACTTAAATACTTTCTGAAAGTCATCATTACTAATTACAAGCAAACATCAGAATCTGAGTCACTATGTTTTTGAAGATGTGAAAGTTTCTTTTCTCTCACTTTTGAAGACCGTCCACTCCTCTTTTCTATTTAAATTGTATGTAGCCCTCAGGACCCTGCTCAGCCTCCTTGGCCTCTATGCCATTTTCAATGACTGTGTCAATCCCAGGCAACTCCCAAAGCAATACCTGGTGGAGCACTTGAGTCTGTGCTATCCCAGGGTGTTTAATCATTCTCTCACCAGTGAAAATTTATCCTTCCCAAACTTTTCAAACTATTCAAAGGTAGAAACAGTGATGCTGCCAGATGGCTCCACTAGGTTGCCATGAAATGATCAGGTATCCTTGGAACTGTCTCTTTTCTGGCCTCCCTTTTTACCCCTGGGGCTTGTCATAATACAGTGGCTGGATTAGTGTTGTTACCTGGGCCTAGGGGCCATGGCCAGACTAGGCTGAGCCATTTGACAACTAATTCAAGACTTTACCTCACTAGTGTTCTATGCTAATTAAGTGAACTAACTAGCCCCATATTTAGGATAGCAAAGATAGACTTAATGGAAAGAAACAACAGCAGGGAAAACACAATTGCTGTTTCACTTTATAGTTGGGAATAGGGGATGCTGAAAGCTTGTAGAGAGCAGGGGATGGAGCAAACTTATTTTTGAGTGGGATTCCTGCATGCCTCCCTAGTGGTAGCAGAACTTACCCAGGATTTATTTGCTTGGGCCTGAAGCAACCCCTGAGAGAGAACCCTGTCTAAGGGAAGAATGGTCTGGACAGCTTCCGTTGTTGGAGGTGAGTGACAATTCTATATGCAAAATGGAGCCCATTACTTGACTTTGTCTCTTGAGCCAACCCCCTGAAGGAGTTATTTATCAGGTCAGTGTAGCACAGTGGTGAAAAACAGAAAGAAGTTCTACAAGGGCTTTGGACCTAAAAGTGTTCTTTGGGTGTCCTTCCCTGTAACAGAGCATGACTCCAGGGGAGATAGGAATTTTTCCATTTATCACAGTAATAGCTTACCACTTTGCACTTCGAGGCTCTAAACCTCCTGCTGTAGCAGGAAACAGAAGACTTGGTAGTTCCTCGTGAACACTCAGTGGGAAACAGCAACATATGTAGGGTCTAGAGAAAAATGAATGACTTCTTCAGAATTTCTGTTCAGTTATCCTGTCAAATATATCTGTAATTACTAGCTTAGCCAAGATCCTCCTCCACCCCCACCTCCCACTCCCGCTTTTATGTTTTTGTTGGATCGCTCAAGATATTTGTAAAATCCAAGCACATTATCAATCACTGTTCTCTCAAATTACCATGAAAACAAAAGGCTTAAGTTTTAGAAAAACAACTGAAGAGAGTTAGCAAGGGAAATATAGATAGAATAGGGACAATAAATACGTTTTTTTGTTCTGCTCAATTTCTTCCCCACATGTTCACCCTAACTTCCTATCTTTAAAGATATTTATGAAATAACAGGTGATATTCCTTCTCTCAGGAATATATACTCTATAGTCAAAATGGAGGATTGAGTTTTCCTGGGGCCATCTTCAGTTTACCCTAATGGGGCTTAGCCAGCTCTGAGAAGGGAGAATCTTAAAATATCATGAGCTGGCATATTTAGATGAATCATGTTGTATAAATATTATGTTCCTGGATTTGGACCCTTAAGAAGCAAAGTACATTGTTCCCTTATAGGAGGCTGCCTCTGGTGGAGACCAGGGGTTTCTTTTATTGTAAACAGCAAGAAAAATGGGAATGAAAAGAGAGCTGGTAATTGAAATGTTTGAATGAGAGTTAAGCATTGTTTCTGAATAGGGATTTATCCATTCTGAAGCAGAGAATTTAAAAAGTCAAGGGGGAAAAGAATTCAGGAATAAAAATGAAGACCTCGCATTGTTAGTTAAAGAGTAAGGAGAATTGCGCTTTCTCAGAGTACTGTGTTTTCTCCTCTGTATTAAAAGAAGGCCAGACTTGAGAGTTGGTGATATGTGGATAATCATGAAATGGGACATTTGCTGGATTTAAGTGATGAACAGGGGAAAATCACCAGGTAGTAAAGAAATGGATATGCAGTTTGGGCTAAATTCTGAGCAGAGTGAGTTTATGTAGGTAAGTGGAAGGAGCTCAGTAAAAGTCAGTCACAGAGCAAAAAATGAGATTACTTAGGTACTCAACAATGGTTTCTAGTGAGCCTCAGAGAAAGTTGCCAAAGAAAAACCAGAGCTGGGCAGTGGTTAGAGGGGTAAAAACGGATTTCATTCAAGATGACAGTAATAGAGGAAATGAGACCTCATCATAGAGCTGGGGTCAAGTTCAAATATAATATGAGCAAGTGGGAATTTGCTGCCAAGGATCAGGGTGAAGGTCAGTGGTTGAAAAATTACTAAAAGGAAACATCAAGGGTAAGGAGAATTCTGACTAAACTGACCTAACAGAATTCTTGCTGAAGACAGACCACAGTGATCAGGTATCATCCAGGGGGTGATGGAGGATGATGAACCTGATCAGATATTGAGGATGGGAGGGTTCTTTCTAAACTAACTTAGCACAATTCTTGCTAAAACTGGATTTTATGAGCGGTGCCCAGATGGGCCTAGGGGACAGTTTAGAACCTGAGTAAAGTTTGGTCAAGCAAACAATCTTTCTCAAAGCTTTATATGAGTGAACGTATGTGTGGGAGGCTGGACTAGGAGAGTGATACTCATACTGATGCCATCATTTCCATTGCTGGAATTGAAAGACTGAGTTAAAAGGGAGCAGAGGACTCTAGTGTTGGTTTGTCATGGCCAAAATTTATTGCTGATATTTAACCAAGAGCATTGAGGAATTTTTTCAGCTGAATATTCCAAGAAAACTTCTGCTTCCATTCTTTAAACACCTCCCCAGGAGGTGCTTGGTTGTTGGAGCAGGGCTGGTCAGAGGAAGAGTTGCCCTGTGGTGGCAGAATTTAATTGCTTTTTCTCATAAAAGTCCTGCTTGACAACTGTGCATGCTTCAGTATGCTGCTTCCAAACTGGTTCAGGAAATCTAGGTGCTAATTGTGCCTCATCTGAGACCATGGCTTAAAATTCTCCCACAATCCATCAGAAAGTGTACCTGGCACAGCACATTTGCTGTGTTCCCTGACAACCATGTGCAAGTTGAATCATATTTTAAAGATTTCTAATGAGTCTCACTATTTAAAAGACTAGGATCATTATATTTGAATAAATCTGGATATTGGTTATCTAAATATTGGTTAGTTATAGCTAAAGAAACACAATGGAAAAAAATGGAAAAAGATCACCATCATAATTATTATGTTGTCAACATATTACGCCCTTGTAAGTCATTGTGCTAAGTAATAAAGTCACATGCATTTTCTCATTATATTGTTTGGGGTCCCAGGATAACACACTTTTGTGGGTACTGCAACAAACATATACCACTTTACAAAGGGATTTTCTTTATATGGTTACCACACTGACCTCTAAATTTGTTGAAAATTGTAGGCCTTAAGGTATAATAATATAGTATATATAATAAAATATAGGGTGCCTGGGTGGCTCAGTCGGTTAAGCGGCTGCCTTTGGCTCAGGTCATGATCCCAGGGTACTGGGATCGAGCCCCACATCGGGCTCCCTGCTCAGCGGGGAGCCTGCCTTCTCCCTCTCCCTCTGTCTGCCGCTCTGCCTACTTGTGCTCTCTCTCCATCTCTGTTAAATAAAAAATCTTAAAAAAAAAATATATATAATAGGCTTGTGGCACCTTGTTATGATGCAATAATTTGAATTTTGGTGCAGGTGATGAGTTCGAAATGTGAGGTTATGTTCAGATTCCTGCAATGTACTTTGGAGGAATGGCTGGGTTAGTTGTGTGTTTGGAAACAGACTTGCATGCTACCACTTTTGAGAGTCAAGGTTATATCAAGCTATTTCTGTAGGAGACCCATGGGGAGGGAGTCTTATCAAATGGGTTAAGAGTTGACTTGAAGGGACCTATACAGGTCAAATTTGAAATAATTTGGACCAACTTAATAAAAAAGATGATGATATTAAGAGTGGTGAACTGAGATGAGAGATACATGGGCTCTTGTTTTACTATTTTTCCAAGTTTGTTGAGAACATGAGCAATTTCTTTTTTTTTTTAAAGATTTTATTTATTTATTTGAGACAGAGAGAATGAGAGAGAGAGAGCACATGAGATGGGGGAGGGTCAGAGGGAGAAGCAGGCTCCCCGCCGAGCAGGGAGCCCGATGCGGGACTCGATCCAGGGACTCCAGGATCATGACCTGAGCTGAAGGCAGTCGCTTAACCAACTGAGCCACCCAGGCGCCCGAGAACATGAGCAATTTCAATACTTACCGTCTTTGTCACAAATCAGGGCATGCAGTTCTATATATCTTCTCTTCCATGTCATATATGTATACACACATACATATATATATTTGTATTCTTTAGGGCACCACTATATTTCCCATTTCATAACATTTAAATCATAATGAAAATATGGCTGCAGACCACAGGAAGAACCTATTCTATGACAAAAGTTGTTCCTTAAGTTTATGTCCAATTACAGAAACAAATTTCCAAAGAAATATGAAGTTCAAAATGAGAGAAACCATATGCTTTTAAAGATCTCTCTGATTTCATTGCAAAATGCCTAGTTTAGGTTTTCCCTGTGGTATCAGGATAGGAACACTTTCTGCTCTATTTACTAAGAGGAAAAAGATTTTCTATAATGAAAATTGGTCCCCAAATGGGACTAATGCTGATGAATTAGAAAGGATACTAAAACACTATCAATCACAATATCTGAAGTTTAACTTTCCAATTCTCCAGGATTTTCAAAGAAAAATTAATTTTACCCATAGACAAATATGTTACTAGTTAATAAAACAAAGCCCAGATCACTGTCAGTGAAAGTGAAAAACAAGGAATTTGCATAGAGCTCTTCTCTATTTGAATAGGACCACTGAATTGAATAGTGCTAACTCCAAGACCTGAAAGGTGATGTGGATGACAGAAAATTATTTTGCCTGAGGAAATATGTGGCTAATGAACTATAAAATATCCAGGGAATCTGTGTTAGTGATAGACCACACTCTTGTTCTTGGAGCAGTTATCCTTGCAGTTACCGAGGGACTGTGGACAGTGGTTATCCCAAGAATTCTAGGTATTTGGCAGTACTATATAGTAATTTATCTACCAAAATACCACTAAGACCATAGAACATATAATGCAACCAACTGGTTTCTCCTAGGGTTGGTCCTCTTGGGGAGCGGTACGAGAGTAGGCGTATGACTCAAACCAGTAGAATTAGAATCGGGCCTGGGATTTGTGCTAAAAAAAATAGGAAGCAGTATTTTCAGTAATCAGAATAAGCTAGACTCAGCTGCAAGAAAAAATAATCCTTGACAACTTAATTTCTTGCTCACATCAAAGCCAGTTCAGATTTCACAGCCCTGTGCTGTGTTATAGACCCTCTCTCTGAAACATGGCTTCTAACAGGATGCAGGCCATTTTGTATTTTATGAACACCCTTCAAACAAGATGACTTATTGAGCTGTTTTGCAGGATTTTGTCAGTTACCAACACCCTTGCCAGCTGCAGCATCTTTTTTGACAAGTTCAGGCTGTTCTCCCTTATTGCAGCAAACTGTGTCCTGATATTTTCATACAGATTAGTCTTGTCATATCAACTAAATTCTACATTATTTGAAAATAGAGTTCTGCATCCCCATAGTCGTAAGTACAGTTTAGGGGATATAATAGTTTCTCAAACAAGATTTCTTGGTTTTTTGATTCATTGGTTCTCAGAGGTATTTGACATTGCAGCTCTTTTCAGTTTATGTACTCAGACATTTTATACAAAAGGAACAACAAAACTCCTGAATTGTGTCTATAAATCTTCCTATTCTTTTCATCTTTGTTACTAGCCAGTAAAAGAGCAAGGGGCTAAGTTGTAATGTTTCAAGTCACGGACCTTCTCTGACCCCACAATCTATCTCTCCCTAGGTATTGTTCCGAGTTGAACATTGGTAACTGATGGATGCTTCCCATCCTGCTGGTTCACATTACCACTGGTAACACAAGGTGTGTAGAATATTTTATACTTTGCTACATTTCTACTCACTGCTTTGCCACCCTTGTAGGTTGAGTGCTGGGTGTCTAAGATGGTTTATTGTTCTAGTGCCATTAGCTGCGGTCTAAGTCTTTTGGGAGGCAGCAAACTGTTACCTGGAATCAAATATGCTAACTGAGGAGCCTCAGTCAGCATAAGTAGCAACAATCTATCATATAAACACCAATTTTGGTCTACTTGGCATGCCTTCTAGAACCATCTTTCAGCAAGGAATTTCTAATCTATCTTAAATTTGCATCTTAAAGTAAATAAAAATGGAGACCTATGGATCAATATAAATAAGAGAACTGACTCAAAATAATTTTTACTCTTTAACCTGAAATGTGCTCTCAGATTCAGTATTAGTTTTATTGGTATTGTCTTAATCTTCAAGGAATTTTATCATTAGACATCTTTACAGCAAGAAAAAAGGGTCAAAGGGCAATATTTCTCCTACTGAGTCATCGAGGTACCCCATTGGAGGCCTTTGTCTGGGGTCTGATTTGCCTGACACAAATGACATCCCACAGTGGCTGTCAGCAAAGTGGTCAAATAGGGTAGCCTTGCCTTCCCAAAGAAAATATATGATGAACAGCCAAGGAGGCGGAGCTAATGAGAAATAGGGGTTCTTTAAAGAGTTGAGATCTCTTAGTAAGAGGAAAACATGTCTGCTGAAAGGGTGCTGAGCAACACTTCTCTTTAAACTCACCCTAGATTTTTTTATCTCTTTTTTTTCTCACTCAAATAGAATAGTGTGGAGGATCACAGGGAAAGGGAGGGAAAACTGCATGGGAATAAATCAGAGAGGGAGACAAACCATGAGAGACTGTGGACTCTGGGAACCAAACTGATCGTTACAGAAGGGAGGGGGTTGGAGGGCTGGGGTAAGCAGGTGATGGGTATTAAGGAGGGCACGTGTGGTGATGAGCACTGGGGGTTATACGCAACTAATGAATTGTTGAACACTACATCAAAAACTAATGATGTACTATATGCTGGCTAATTGAACATAATAATAAAAAAAAAGAAAAAGAAAAAAAAAAGAAAATGAATTCATCCAACATGTAGAATAACATCTTAAAATTCCTGGGACTGCTCCAGTCCTTTCTCTTCTGCCTGAGTCTAACAGCCCTGTTCTATAATCAGTCCATTGCTGTCCTTTCACCAAGGCCCTATTGCTGCAGCTCTGTTCCTGCCAGGAGTCCTTGTCACCACTGCTTCTTGGCAGATCTTCCTGGGAGCTAGTGGTACTTTCATTAATTTCAAATGCAGATGCCTGACACAATCCATTAGTTTTAGAGTCACATTCTCCTGGCTTGGACTGGCTCTGTCTGAATTTTCTGCCTCCAAGGTCAAGGTCAGAAGAAACTCAGGCCTGACGGTCAGAAAATGAAGAGAGGGGCGCCTGGGTGACTCAGTCTGTTAAGCATCTGACTCTTGGTTTTGGCTCAGGTCATGATCTCAGAGTCATGAGATGGAGCCTCAAGTTGGTCTCTGGACTCAGTGTGTGTGTGGGGGGGCAGGGCGGGGTTCTGCTTGAGATTCTCTCTCCCTCTCCCTCTGGCTTTCTCCCTGCTTATGTACAAGATTTTTTAAATCTTAAAAAAAATGAGGAGAGAGGAAAAGAGGAAGATGAAAGATGAAGAAGAGGAGGACACCCTCTAAAGTTGGAAAGCAGAGCATAGAGCTGAGTATCTTAAGACCAGAAGAGATTGGGATTTAGGTGTAAAGATGTAAAAAGAAATATAGACTCACCATGGTGTTTAATCCAAAGAACTAGTCTGGCCCAAGAAAGTGTGATGATGATAGTGATGATGTTGATGATGATGATGATAACAGTAATTAACATTTATTGAGTGGTTATTATAGTCAGGGCACAGTTTTAAGTTGTTTTCCATGTATTTCTCATCTGTTCCTTATAACATACCTATGAAGTATATGCTGTTAACTTAGAACATATGAAGTTCAGGAATTGGGAAGTAGCTTGCCTAGGGCCACATAGGTAATGAGCACAGAGCTGAGATTCGGACTTAATTCTAATTAATATGTGGTATGTGAAAAAAAAAATGTGTTATGTGTCTTATTTTTTCTTAGCTCATATTGTAGTGGACATTGTAGGTATTCTGCTCAGATCCCCTTTGATGACCTTTACCAGTTCTGGGTGCATAGCTACTAACTTCTGTGTGCTTCCCCTACAACTTTCTTTAAAGGACTACCCTTGGGCTATTATAGCCTCTGGACCACAGCAGGAAGTGCTTAGTCATTTACAGCCCTCTCCATAGCACCAAACCAATGACTGACTGCTGTAGCAGTATGAAAACCCAGCACCTTCATGTCAAGTTGGGACAATTCTTAAACTGTGATAAACTACAGTGAAGTTGATCTCTAGAGCTCTTTATAGGCTCAAACTGAGTCTGAGATGTTACCTAAAATCATGCCTTGCTTGGCCTCTTCCCAGTCCTTATCCAGCAACTCCAACCTTTCACCAGTCTCTCCTGGTAGTGTTTACTAATAAGTCATGGTGCACCAATATTTGTCTCAGTATCTGTTTCTGGGGAATCTGAATTAGGACAAATAAGGTTTGGTCTCACTCCAAATTTGACCTTGGAAAAAGAAACAATTTTAATAAGGGGGATTCTGTAATACTAATGGTCAATATCTAATAAAAAAAACTTTAAAAATTATCTCAATACTTTGGATTCACACACCATTTACCCTTGATTCATTAATTCATAATTCATTCATTCCTTCATTGGTTAGACATATGTATCTACCAAGTACCTGGCATCTTTCTAGATGCTCACAAATGCACTTAATGTAGAGGGAAAAGAGCAACATTGTCTGCATGTGCTTTAAGGCCCTGTGCAACCTTTTTACTATGCCCAGTCTAATTTTTCCTAGGATCTGGGTTTAGAGTTTAGAGCTCTTTTTCATGGTTGAATTGGTATATCAGTCAGAGAATCTGGGGCTGGGAGTGGTGGTCGCAGGATTCAGTGTAGAAACTATACTCACTATAGGTTGGTTAAATGTGCTACATATAATAGTTTTTGAACCACCGACTGGCCTCTATAATTCTTGGAACTTCATCATAGGAGAGAGGGAAAGTCATAGAAGCACAATATCCCACCAGTGCAAATGCTGATGCTAAGATTAAGTGTGGGGATGAGATTTCATCTCTGTTGGGGGGCCTCTGTACATGAGACAGATTAGAATTTATGGAGGAAAGTACATAAGCCCAAGACTTCCACTGTGTTTATCTCACTACTCCCATTTTCTCCTTATAAAAAAATATGTATTATCTACACATTCTATCATCTATTACACAGTCTCTCTCATTCAATAACCCTGGTCTGTTTTCCAGGGTCACAGATGTTGTATCTGTTTAGCCATAATATGCTGTTCTTTTTTCCCTAGTGACATTCTCTATTTTTCTAATCCAGAAGGTGAACATATGCAATGTTCAAACGGGAATATAAAAACAAAATTCCTAACAATGACATCACCATATTAACTCAAATATAGTATCAACCATGGTTTTGGTTATTTTTTTTTTTTTAAGAAACCAATATGAAAAGGAGAGCTCAAATTTTGTGAGTGTTTGTATAAGACAGCAAACTTTTGTAGAAATAAATTTGAATGAATACCATTTAGAAATACTACACAAAATATTTGGCATGAATTCTGGCACACAGGGAAGACTAAAAGTTAGTGAAGGAGAATGTCCGGCTAAGGAAACTCACAAATTAAAACCTCTTGCACTAAGGGGTGCCTGGGTGGCTCAGTTGTTAAGCAAGCGTCTGCCTTCAGCTCAGGTCATGATCCCAGGGTCCTGGGATTGAGCCCCACATCTGGCTCCCTGCTCAGCAGGAAGCCTCCTTTTCCCTCTCCCACTCCCCCTGCTCCTGTTCCCTCTATCACTGTGTCTCTCTCTGTCAAATAAATAAATAAAATCTTAAAAAAAAAATAAAATCTCTTGCACTAAAAGAGTTAAATGAATTTGTTCCGTCTTTTCCCAGTAGAAAAGCTGAGTTAGTAGGAATTTTTGTTTTTTTTCTTTTTCTCCCTTTTTATTTCAGTGACTAAAACAACAGACAGTAACTTATGCAAGTAGATTTGAACTATCAAAAGTATGTTGAATCAAGCTACATATATTATGAAACAGCCATTGTCATGGTTCTGTTTGTTCTGTGATCATGTAAAAATCACCATTTCAATAGCATAACTATAATAATAAATAAAGGCTAAGAATACCCTGTCATGAAGAGAAACCATTCCAAGGTAAATATGCCACATTGAATTGAATATAATTTATATATTATACAGTTCATCTACTTAAAGTACACAATTCAGTGCTTTTTGGTATATTCACAGGATTGTGTAACTATCACCAAAATGTAAGTTTAGAACATTTTGTCCCCTCTAAAAGAAACCCTATACCCATTAGCAATCGATCCCCTTTCTCCTCTACAGCAGCTTCCCAGGCCCTAAGGAACCACTAATATAATATATGTCTCTAAAATATGCCTTTTTATATTTTATATAAATGGAATCACAGAATATCTTTTTGTGACTGACTTCTTTTACTTCTTTCATTTGGCATAAGGCTTGCAACTTTCACCAATGTTGTAGCATATATCAGTACTTCATTTCTTTTTATTGCCAAATACTATTCTATTATAGGGATACACCATATTTTATCTATTCATCAGTTGATGGGTTTTCCCAGTTTTTGGAAATTATGAATAGTGCTGCTGTGAACATTCATGTACAGCTTTTTGTGTGGACATGTTTTCATTTCTTTTGGAGATATATATACATATATAGGAGTGGGGTTGCTGGGCCATATATAACTCTATGTTTAACATTTTGAGGAACCATCAAACTGTTCTCTACAATGACTGTACCATTTTGTATTTCTAAGAGTAATGCATGAGGGTGTTAATTTCTCCATATGCTCACCAGGACTTGCTATTGTCTTTCTTTTCTTATTATAGTGTCCTAGTGTTTGTGAACTGGTATCATTATGGTTTTGATTTGTATTTCCCTAATGATTAATGATGTTAATTAGCCATTTGTATATCTTCTTTGGAGAACCATCAATTCAAATTCCTTGCTTGTTTTTAAATTGGGTTATTTGCCTCTTTGTTATTTGAGTTGTGAATGTTCTTCATCTATCCTGGAAACTAGTCTCTTATCAGACATGTAATTTGAAAATATTTTCTTCTACTCTATGGGTCACATCTTCATTTTTTGGTGGTATTGTTTGTAGCACAAAATATTTTAACTTTTGATATAATCCAATATGCATATTCTTTCTTTTGTTGCTTGTACTTTGGGTGTTATATCTAAGAAAACATTGCCTGACCAAGGTCATAAAGAATTATTTCTATGTTTTCTTCTAAGTGTTTTCAAGATTTAGCTCTTACATTTTGGTCTCTGAACTATTTTGAGCTAGTTTTTGAGTATGTTGTGAGATAGAGGTCCAACTTCATTCTTTTTAATGGGGCTATTGATTTGTACCAATACCATTTGTTAAAAAGACTATTTATTCCCCCATTGATTTGTCTTGGCACCATTGTAAAAAATCAGTTGATACTAAATGCATGGGTTTATTTCTTGACTCTAAGTTATATTCCATTGATCTGTATGTCTATTTTATACCATTAGTTTTGTAATAGGTTTTGAAATTGAGAAGTGCTTGTTCTTTTTCAAGATTGTTATGGTTATCAGTCTAAGCTCTTTGTATTTCCATATGAATAATCAACTTGTCAATTTCTGAAAAAAATGGCTGTTGGAATTTTGATAGGGATTGTGTTGACTCTGTAGATCAATTTGGGAGTATTGTCATCTAAAAAATATTGTCTTCCAATCCATGAACATGGTAAGTCTTTCCATTTATTTAGGTTTTCTTTAATTACTTTCAACAGTGTTTTGTAGTGTTCAGTGTACAAGTCTTGCAATTCTTTTGTTAAATGTAAAACTAAGTATTTTATTTATTTCTATACTTTTGTAGATGGAATCATTTTTTAATTTCATTTTTAAAATTTTTATTGGTAGTGTGTAGAAATGCAATAGATTTTTCATTTGTTTTTTTATTATTTTTTATTCAAGTATAACATACAGTGTTATCTTAGTTTCAGATATAAAATTTAATGATTCAATAATTCAATTCATTTTGCAATGCTTATCAAGATAAGTA
The DNA here is from genome assembly GCF_004348235.1 of Phoca vitulina. Classification (NCBI taxonomy): domain Eukaryota; kingdom Metazoa; phylum Chordata; class Mammalia; order Carnivora; family Phocidae; genus Phoca; species Phoca vitulina. The sequence continues at coordinate 7,324,984 of NW_022589731.1, read as the reverse complement.
TACTCTTAATCCCCTTTATCTCTTTGGTCCATCTACTCACCCACCTCCTCTCTGGCAACCCCCAGTTTTTACTCTGTATTTAAGAGTCTGTTTTTTATTTATCTCTTTTGTTTGTTTGTTCATTTGTTTTGTTTTTTAAATTCCACATGAGTGAAATCATATGGTATTTGTTTTTCTCTGACTGACTTATTTCACTTAGCATTATATCCTCTAAGTCTATATGTATTGTTGCAAATGGCAAGATTTCATTCTTTTTTATGGCTAAGTAATATTCCCAAGTGTTCATTGATAGATGAATGGATAAATAAGATAAATAATATATATGATAGAACTACAATAGATTTTTGGGGGCATCTGGGTGGCTCAGTTGGTTAAGTGTCTGCCTCTGGCTCAGGTCATGAGCTTGGGGTCCTGGAATCGAGCTCTCCATTGGACTCCTTGCTCAGTAGGAGCCTGCTTCTCCCTCTTCCTCTCCCTATACCCCTTCCCCCTGCTTGTGTTCTCTCTGTCTTTCTCAAATAAATAAATAAAATCTAAAAAAAAGAAAAGAAATACAATAGAATTTTAATATCGATGTTGTACCCTGCAATCTTTCTGGACCTAGAGTTTATTAATATTAGTTTTTATTAGTACTTATTTAGTATTATTATATGTACTTATTTAGTACTTATTTTATATGTACTTATTTAGTATTATTAGTATTAATTTTTTAGTATTTATGTATGTATGATCATATCATACATACAAATAGAAATAGTTTTACTTCTTGCTTTACAATCCAGATGGCTTTTGGTTTCATTTTCTCTTCTTGTTTCTTTTTCTTACCTACTTCTCCTAGTAGAACCTCTAGTACAGTAGTAAAGAGAAGTGGTAAAAGTGGACATTTTTGAATGGTTCCTGATCTTAGGGGGAAAGTATTAAGTCATTAACCATTAAATATGATGTTCATTGTTTTGTATAGATATCCCTTTACAAGTTTAGACAGTTTCTTTCTATTCCTAGTTTGTTGAATATTATTATGAAATGGTTTTACATACTATAAAATTTTTATTTTTTATTTATTTTATTTTACTATGTGATGGGTATAAATTTTTTTTATTATGTTATGTTAATCACCATACATTACATCATTAGTTTTTGATGTAGTGTTCCATGATTCATTATTTGCATATACCACCCAGTGCTCCATGCAGAATGTGCCCTCTTTAATACCCATCACCAGGCTAACCCATCCTCCCACCCCCTTCCCCTCTAGAACCCTCAGTTTGTTTTTCAGAGTCCATTGTCTCTCATGGTTCATCTCCCCGTCCGATTCCCCCCCCTTCATTCTTCCCCTCCTGCTATCTTCTTCTTCTTCTTCTTTTTTTTTTTTTAACATATAATGTATTATTTGTTTCAGAGGTACAGATCTGTGATTCAACAGTCTTGCACGATTCACAGTGCTCACCATAGCACATTGGGTATAAATTTTTTTAACATCAGTTGATATTATGTTATTTTTGTCCTTTATTCTATTAATAATTGTGTTACATTAATTGATTTACATATGGTAAGCCAACTATGTATTACTTGGGTAAATCCATTTGGTTATGGTGGATAATCCTTTTTATAAGTTGCTAGATTTGGTTTTATAGTACTTTGTTGAGAATTTATGAACCTATATTTATAAATGCACATTGGTATTTTTTTCTTCTTGTGATATCTTTGGTGTTAGTATAAAGATAATGTAGGCCTCATAAAATGGGCTGGAAAGTGTTTCTTCCTCTTCTTTTTTGGGGGGATTTGTGAAATATTGGTATCATTCTTTTATAGATATTTGATAGAATTCATCAGTGAAGCCATTGAGGGCTAGTCTTTTCTTTGTGGTAAGTTCTTAAATTACTAATTTTATCTCTTTATTTATTATAGGTCAACTCAGATTGTCTAATTCTTTTTGAGCCAGATTCAGTAATTTGTGTCTAAGAATTTATCAGTTTCATTTAAGTTTTATCTAATTTGTTGGCATATTGTTGTTCATAGTAACCCCCAATGATATAGTTTATTTCTGTATGGTCAGTTGTGATGTGTCCCCTTGATTCCTGAATTTTATAATTTGACTCCTCTCTCTCTCTCTCTTTCTCTCTTTTCCTTGGTAAGTCTAGCTTAAATGTTTATCAATTTTATTTATTTCTTTAATGAACCATTTTTGGTTTTGTTGGTTTTCTCTATTGTTTTCCTGTTCTCTGTTTCTCCTCTAGCTTTCATTATTTCCTCCCTTCTGCTTTTTTTTGGGTTTCATTTACTCTGAAGAAGGGATGATTCAGATCTGCTATCCCCTCAACTTGACTTCTTTCTTTGAATTTTGGACTGCTTTTTATTTAGATCTTCTGATGGGTTCTACAGAATCAAGATTATACAAATGAAGTGTGTTGAACTGTGCATCAGACCCCAGCCTTGAGAGATAACTACCAATTAATAAACTTTACCACAGTGGGATTTCATTATTCGACATATTCTTGTTTATCTTAAAAAAATAACTTTAATACATGTCTTTCTCTGATTGACTTATGTATCATATAACATCACTGATATGAGGAATTCTTAATCTCAGGAAACAAACTGAGGGTTGCTAGAGTGGTGGGGGGGGTGGGAGGGATGCGGTGGCTGGGTGATAGACATTGGGGAGGGTATGTGCTATGGTGAGCACTGTGAATTGTGTAAGACTGTTAATCACAGACCTGTACCTCTGAAACAAATAATACATTATATGTTAAAAAAAAAAAAAAGAAGATAGCAGGAGGGGAAGAATGAAGGGGGGGAAATTGGAGGGGGAGACGAACCATGAGAGACTATGGACTCTGAAAAACAAACTGAGGGTTCTAGAGAGGAGGGGGGTGGGGGATGGGTTAGCCTGGTGATGGGTATTAAGGAGGGCACGTTCTGCATGGAGCACTGGATGTTATACGCAGACAATGAATCATGGAACGCTACATCAAAAACTAATGATGTAATGTATGGTGATTAACATAACATAATAAAAAAATAACTTTAACTAAGATTAATAGCTGAATGGGATTGCTAAACTCAAAAATGTGAGAATAGTGAAGGATAAAAAGGTATCCATTTATAGAAATGAGACTCATGTAATACATGATCTCATGGTGCTTTCATTCAGTGTATGCTTGTTGAGAGTCTGAAAAAATGTCAGGCACTGAGTTGGGGGCTAAAGGAGCTAGAAAGAAAAATAAGTTGAATGCTTTCTGACTTTAAGGGCCTTTAGATTAAGTAGGGAAGAGAAAGGACCATCACAATAATCACAGTGATAATGGATACATGTTAAAGAATTTATGTACAATATGCAGAAAGGAAGAAACCTGTAGTACCTGGAGAATTCGGGAAGTTTTTACATTGTGAATAGATCTTGAAGAATGACTAGAAACTTACTGAGGAAGAGGTATGACCTTTCAGGCAGACGCAATAACATCTCCATGGCTGCACAATGAACTTTCATCATTTGGAGCACCTTTTAGGAACAAGTTATGGCATCTGTTATGGTTTGTTATAACTTGGCTATCTTAAGAAGACATCATAAGCAGAAGAATCATGCAGACAGTTGTGATCAAGAAGTGAGTTCTCAAAAGAGTTCAATTCCTGGTACAGAGATCTCATTGCTGGTTATCCAGATATACTCTTTATTAAATTTATTCAGTTCCTATTTGATTTGCTCTTTCAGTTTAGAGGTCTATATTTCTCCTTCCTTCCCAGGTTTAATTTGGTGTTTATTTCCTGTTTGTCTTTCATCTTCTCTAATTTTGTTGTGGAAATTTCTCAGGTGCATAATAATTATTTGGGGCCTGAGCTCACAGCCCAGTGTACCAGCCTTCCATCCTTAGGAGAAGCTCAATGGGAAGCAACATGAAAGATAATCAATGAGGCTGAGAATGTAGGTGTGTCTGAGTTTAGAGGAATTGGGGGGAAGAATATAATGGATTTTTCCATAAAGCTTAAAGCATTTGTTTTTATGTTTTCAAATTAGTTCTTTAGAGAACCAGGGACCTTTAGAAGTATTGCCAGGGTTCACTACCTGGGGAATGGGGAAATTGGCTGGGTGCAATCTCACTACCCTCTTCTCTATTACTTCTTGTTCCCTCTCCTTTTCTACAGTTTTGTGCCTTGAGACTTGCATAATATTTCAGTTTTGTACATTGAGGGTCCTCATAATATTTGATTTGAAAAAATTAAAAAGACTCCTGCTGGAGAAAGAAAGAGATAAAATCATAACCTTCAGCAATGAAGAACCCTAAGTATTTCTGAGGGACACAAATGACTTAATTTGGGTTTTAGAAGGTAACAGTGGTTCCAAGATGGAGGAGGGCCTGGAGGAGGAGGAAAGAAATGGTTGTGGGGGTGCTGGGGACAGGTTGTTGTAAGAATTCAGGCAAGGAGTGACACAAACCTGAGTTAAGGCTATGGAAGTTAGAATGGATAATGACAAAGTCAAGAGATATTTTGAAGGCAGTACAGATATGGTTTTATAACAAATTGACTAGATTTAAGGCCAGCAATGAAAGGCTGTCATTTTTTAGCCTTGCCTCTCATAAGTGGGAAGTCCAATGGATGGATATGTCTTCAGGCACAGCTAGTTCAGATAATGTCTTTAGATTCTTATTTTTCTACATCTCTTGAATTTTCTTCATACTAAGGTGGTTTCCTTTTTGAGAAGGCTCCACATTAGACAGTGAGATGATACCCAGAATATATAGGTTTGCAAATTCATTATTTCAGTGGAAGAGTATAGCTCTTTTGCCACTAGAATTCATGTCAGTCCAACTAAGGGACCCTCATTGGCCCTGCTTGGGTAATGTACCCACCTGGACCATTTACTGAATCAGACTTTATCTTCCCAGTTAACTTTAGATGTTTTTGAAGAGTATTTATATTTTTACACTGCTAGTCATCATAAGACATTGGTAGGGGGTAATGGTTCTATTTTATACCCCCACTTTCCCTCATTTCCACAAAGTCCCTGTAAGGGCAGAGAATGATATCAGTAAGTGCCAGTGGAGAGCTCTTGGATTTAGATTGGACTTGAGAATTCTAAGTTTCAGAGGAAAATTAGAATCTAGGCTCCTTCAGTCATTTCCACATGGGAGCTGAGAACTCTGAGATGATGAGCAGGACCTGTGTTAGGCTGTGGGGGCATCGAGGGACAGGGTGGAACCCCACAAAATGGATGGCCTCAGGGTTGCCCTCTTACCTCTTGCTGCCATCAGCTTCAAAAACAGGTCCTTCTAGGAACAGATATGAGACAGAGTTTACACTAGTGGTTAAATCCTGGGCAGCCACAAACTGACAAGAAGTGGAAGAAATCACAATAGGCAGAAGAGAAGGAAAGAATTTGTCTGTATTTTTCTTCAAAAGGTTTTCTGTATTTAAAGGTATTATAGGTCAGTGACTTTCACAGTGGGCTTTTACTCTTTGAAGCATTTTCCAAAAATGTGTGTGAAGTTGAAGAGTAGAAGAGCAATAGTGAGACCTGAGTGTAGATAACAGGTCACAGAAAAGGATATAAAATAGATAAATAAATATGTAAATAGCAAATAAAAAGTGAGGAAATGATTTTGTAGACTATAAGATTTTTCAATCTATGTCAGTGTTGGTGTTTTGAGACTATCTAGTTCAATGAATCCAAGTCCTGGCTGGCTGTTAGAATCACCTGTGGAACTTGATAAAAATACAGATTTCTGGGTTTATTCTAGACTTACTGAGTCATAATCTTTAGAGTTGGGTATTGGATATTTGTAGTTTTACAAACACTGCTCAGGAGATTCTGTGGCTCAGGCTGAGTTAGAATCATGGTACTAGTCCAATGGTTTACCTTATATAGCAGCCCTGGTTCCCCACAAGCTATACCAGCCTACAGATTGAATTGGGTTGCAATTACACATTGAACACTGTCTCTCATCCTTGTTTCTCCCATAAGAACTAATTTTGCTGAAAGTCCCCTAAAATATTTTTGCTGACCCTAGGTGGAGTCTTATACATGCTCATGAACAGGTCTGGCAGATGTCTTGTAATGTTCATTGAGCCCTGTTGCTCCAGTAGTCATTACCGTGGCTTCCATGAAGGGATCTAATCTTGCCCCACTGCTCAAAGTCTCCCGTTTAGCATTAGCCCTGATAGCCTGGATCCTCAGAGCTTTGTGGATAGCCTGTGATACACCATCTGTGAGCTCTTTCTAACCCACTTTTTTATAAGACCTACAAAAAAATCTCTTGTTTTCATTAGCAGACCAAGACAATTATAAAGGAGAAACAAAGTTCCAGAGAGCTTGTGGGACCAGGCACAAATAAACTAGGGCATGAGGAGCACAGCTGAATCGGCACTGAGGGGCTTAGGACCACCACTGCCCCATCCACAGCATATCGATTGCTTAGATCCATAATAAGCTTGCTTTGTTTCCATGTCATGTGTCTTTCTGGGACAGGCTGGTTAAACAGTTTGGATACGGGGATAAAAGATGTAAAAGAATCAAATGCTAGAATTATCAGAGTAAAAATTATGCATCTTGCAGACAAAAAAAATATGCTCCTTTCAGGTGTGAACATTCCCAGAGCTATTGCTCATTTTCCAGATGTCAGGGACAATTCAAGTCAGGAAAAAGAAAGAATTAGATTTATTCTAGATATGGATAAGCAGCACAAATGGACATCAAGAGCAGAGAGGTTAATGGGGGGTTCAATGCTTAAAGGCTTGTTGTTCACTTTCCAGACCAAACCCATGAGACCATGGCCATACAGGCAGATACCAAATTCACTTACCTTTGTTGTTCAGAGTGCTACCAGACAGCTCATGAGGAGTGGATAGGACACAGCATGAAGTTTTGACCACATTCTAAGTGAGGGAAGCTGGAGTGACAGGATCTGTGTTTTAAAGTTTACTCTGGTTGCTGTAGGGAGAACTGGGAGGCCATAGTACTCATTGCTGTGACAGAGAGTTCCCTGACACCATGGATCTTTAGAATCCAAGTGTGTCCATGTGTATATCTAGGTGTTTGGTGTGAACAGTCAATTTAATGAAAGTAACACTGGAGTCCTCACCCCAGATTCTGGAAAGAACTGGACTCAAGTAGTGTTACAGTATTAAAAGAATCACCAAATGGTAGCTTTGGTTCTTTTGACTAACGCCCTACATATAACAAGGCAATGCCACCATTAAAAGCAACAGGGTTCCACTGCTCTATCAGCAGGGTTGGGAGGAGTAGTTGTTTGAGGTGAAGTGTCTTACTTAAGTGAACATGGCCAGAAGAGAGGATGGAGGACTATGTGACAGCATTCACATGCCTTCCTCCTTTCCTTCACCAGGCTCTGATTTGTAAATATGCCTCCTTTCCCCATGAGGACTGCAGACAGCACCCATGACAATACCTTTGGATGCTTTGACTTCTGAAGATAGACACTTCAGCATAGACACTCATATTCATTTCCTTTAATTTACTTTACCCAAAAATAGCATCCCCAACAGAACTGCAGTAACACATGCAGTAACAGGGCCCCTTGAGTGACAGATGGCTTTAGGCTATCTTTAGAGTAATGCAACTGGAGCCCCAACCTCTTCTCCATCCAGTGAAAGAAGAAGCCACACTTGGATTTTTGCCATGTTATCCGTTAGCTCATGATCTGAGAGATAGCAAGATGTAAAATAGAAATAGAGGGCTACATCTTTTGGAATAAGGAAACCCTAGAGGGAAAGCAAGTGATTTAAAAGAAAACTGACATTGAAAAATCACAAAAGCACACTAGGGCTGGAAATTTATGGATTTAGGAGAAGAGAGCAATGAATATGTGAGTGGTTTTATGTTTTGAACTCTTTGAGATGCACATATACTAAATTTCCAACCTCCTTTGGTGTCATGAAAATCCCAGGGTTTTTGTCAGAGTGGACAAAAAAAGTGATAAAGAATGTCTTTAGGGAAGAAACAGAAAAAAGAGGGTAAGTGATGCTGGACACATTTTTATGCACAAGAGGATGAATTTTCCTGTGGAATGTTGATTAGCAGATGGAGAAGACTTGATGTCAGAATCAAGTCACAAGAGCACACAAACTAATAATCCTGATGCTGGTGATTGAAGTCTGGAAAGTTGTTTTATTTTGCCTTTCAAGACACAACATAGCCCAGGCCACATGGACATATTTATAAGGGACATGATTATTGGAATAGTTTGTGGACAGTTGTGTGTGGAGGGAGAGAGCTGGCCTAACTCACAGGGCTCTTAACTGAAAGCCCTTTCCAATGATTTTTACAATTAGGTATTAATATGGCACTATATTTTTAAAATATGATATTTACTCAATATTATAATTAATAAATATAGCCCTCTCCAAATGAAATCAGAGGTCTTATGTAGAGACACTTTTTTAGATCCTGTAAGGAGTACCATCATATAGGCAGTAAATGTTTATATTTTTATAGAAGTATTGATTGATAGACTGTCACCATTTTTAAAATTCACAATCCCTTCTCATTTCTTCATCCCCAAAACAGATTTCTCACATTTTCCCCTCGATGTTATGATTTTGCTCCTTTGGCTATTTAAAAAAATGGTTAATTTTTTCTCCAGTATTACCAGACAGATCAATACTACTAAAATTTCTTTGTATGGTGCAGTCTTATACTTTCTCTGTGCTAAGGAATTTTCATTTTACCTGTTATTTTCTGAATGGGGTTTTATCGTGGGGATCACCAAGTAATAGAAATAAAGAAAGATGAGGTAGGAAGGGAATGCAGGTGTCCATGGGGTGTAGGTGTGTGGTGCAGAGGCCCCAAGTATGTCAGGAGGCTGGCTATGGACCAGAGGGAGGTTCCAGGGGGACCAAACATCTGTCACACAGTAGGATTCCCCCTACCTGTTTGGTTTACCCTGAGAACAAAAGGCATTTCTTTGCTTACACAGGGACAAGAAGCAGGGTGAGAAGAGCAAGAGCATAGACATCCATGGATCTGTAACCCCTGTTTACAGAGCCCGTGGTATATGCCAGGTCCCGTTAAGCCCTTACAAACCTAATGACATTTACTATTCACCACAACCATTGGAGGTGGTATTGTTGTCACTTACATCCTGCAGATGAAGAAACTGAAGCTTAGAGACATTACATGAGTGCACCCAAATTTCACATCTCCAAAACTGCAGGGGTAGGACTGGATGACTAGAAATATGTGACTAGAAATATCTTAATTCTTATGTTGTATATCTAAGAGATTATTATTATTATCAAGCTAAATTCTTAGAGAGCTGGAGCTAATATGTGCCTCTTGCATTTCCAGGATGCAATCTTTCTGCAGGGAGCACTTCTGTCTTTGAGCGTCTCTGCTTCTTATAGTTGTGAGTGCCCATACTAGGAAGAGAGCATCCTCAAGCAGAAATTTAGACATGTGCACAACAATGAGAGCGCCAGTGATAAAAAAAAATCAGCAGTTCAGAAACAGAAAGGGAGAAAAGGGTTCATAAAGAGAGCTCTATTAAAGTCATCAAAATGTCTCTTGCTTAAGTAAGGTTGAAAAACTTAAAACATGCCAGAATACGAATATTACAAATGACTGCCAGCAGTCATCGATTTCCTTCTTTTGTCATGTTTATGCCTGGGGATTTAATACTTGATCATTTTTCTTTTAATGGTCTTAAATAAATGGGTAAGCTATTGAGATCTAAAATATCTGCAGATGAAAAAAAAATTTCTTTTAAAGTGAGATAAAATTTAAGGTCTAGAGATTTTTTTCTCTCCCTTTTCCATGCATGCTACATCATCCAAGTCAATTTGGCAGGGAGAGCACTGATTTATAGTGGAGGACAAGGAATCTTTCAGGACAGTAAATGCAGCCCCATGAATCCATCCTGGAAAAAAGAAGGCATGAAGAAGGAGATGGTCCTACCTCCCCACAGTGTGTATTTGTAAGTCAGAAAAAATTTTGGGGCCAGGTTTATCCAGCACACACTTAATTGAGCTGACAGAGATATTTTCTTTAAAGATGATCGTGTGTAAATCTTGGGGTGGTGGGAGAAGGCTTTATGGATCACAGTTTCTATTCTCTTTTCTTTTTCTGAAATTCTCATCATCAATCACCTCTAATATGTAGATCACTGAGTCTCAAAATCCTCCAGGTTATTCTGATGGGATGGTCTTGGAACTGTATTTTGAGGACACTGAAATAAAATCATCCAATTTTGATCCTCTTCTTCCTCCATAACCTCAGAGCTACAGTTAGAACTTAATTGGCCTGGCTAAGAAAATTCTAGGCTCAACAGAGTGGCTCCTGCTTGGTGACTTGCAGAGGTACCACTTCCCTTCACATAAGGATGCATGAAAAGCAATTTAGGACTCACACTAAGTCTATCATTGGAGTTTGGAAACAGAATATGTGGGGAATTCTCTGCAACTCAGGAGTATAAGAATAGGTCTATTTTTTTCATCTGAGAACTCAACCAGCCCAAGTAAAGACAAGATCCTCTGTTCCTGTTGGGGCTAAGGAGAAAGGAGGTGAAGGAACAGATGTTATGTGCTTAGAAGCAGAGCATTGAAAGGCCATTGTGACAAAATATCAAATATTACTGGAGTCTCAGAGCCACACAACTTTGGAGGGGCCCAATAGCTATTTGAAAATGATGGCTCTTTTGTGTTTCCAGATACATTCCAAATTTGAATGAGTGTTCTATATATAAACTGTAAGTATTTTCTCAATAAGTTATAGTTACTCACTGGACAAGTTTTGCATGTAGGACCAGATATATGACTGAGATGCATTATCTTACATTAAACACACGTTAATGGAGGGCTCAGTCTGTGGCACATTAGGCAAGTTTGCTGGGTCATTGTACTTGTTCATTCATAGAAGTGCTAGGAGGTGTGCACTATTATTGCCACTATTTTACAGATGAGGAAAATGAGAATCAGAGAGGTTAGCTATTTGTCCATGTTCACACAGCTGATAATTAAGAGAGCTGAGACTTGGGATTCTGGCCTTTGTGTTGCCTTCATGAGAATCTGCAGACTCTCTGATCTCAGATTCTGTACCAGGTGGTCGGCTCTCAACCTGTGGGCCTGGTTCTCAGACTCTCAGTAACTGGATGCTCTGGCCAGGACAAGTGTTGGACTCTCTGATTAATTCATTAAGCTCAAGTCCTCTCGTGTGAAACACATGAAGGCCTCACCTAAGGACACCACTCCACATGCCCACAGTTGTCTGGTTAGTTAAGGTCAGAAAAGTCTATTAGGTGTCCATTTCCAACCTTAGTATCAAAGGCATTCAGGTTACTTTCCATATTAGGAATCCTGGCTGGAGCAGGAGATGAAAGGGAACATTTTATCTTTTTGTTCACTAGAGGTTGATGTGGGGATAGAGGAGGGGGATGGAGAAAAGGGGAGGCTTGTAAAATGCATAAATACAAAGCCATAAATACATACATATAAACACATGCATACATATACAGTTGTTATTTTATAGCAGGCCCTTTCATCCTCAGGTAAAATAGTTTGGGGCTTAACAGGAGCCAAATGTGTGAACTTGTGTAAATTCTGGATTCATTTCCTATCCCCGAAGCCTCTCCCCAGGGTTCTGTAAATTGGGTGTGATAATCTTGTACTCCACTACAAGCATCAGCATCCTCCACTGTGATATGATAAGCTTTCCTGGGGGCCTCGGTTAATCTGTTTAACACCTGTCTGACTCCTTTCCCTCCCTCATTTATTCATTAACTGTGCTGGCTATGCTTCTTCCAGGTTTAACAATGTGATTGGAAGATGCTCCGGCAGTGTTCTCAGAGTGGGGTAGGTCAACTACCTACATATGCACCATTAGGTGAATTTATTAGTGTGCAGAGTCCTGGGCTTTATCCACAGAGATTTTGATTCAGCAAGTCTGGGGTGAGGTCCAGGAATCTCTTTAAAATTAGTGCCCTGGGGATTCTGACTCAGGTATTTTGATACTGCATCTTGAGAGACATGGTGTTTATAGATAAACTCACCATGAAAGATGGCCTCTGATCTTTTCAGAAATGTTCGTGTTCAAAAACAAACACACAAAGAGAATGTCATTGTGTTATGTAAATTATCAAACTTGTAACCTTAACTATTCCGTTTGGTTTTATCCTTTTTTAAAATTATATTTTACCTTCTAGTTTTCATCTTATGCCTTGTACATTTTTTGCTCCTTATAGCTGTATGTACTTTGCGTGTTGAGACTGTTTATCTTTTTTACTTTTTTTAAATTATGTTATGTTAATCACCATACATTACATCATTAGAGACTGTTTATCTTTTCAAAGCATATTCATGGTCAGTGTTTTAGCTGAGGACACTAAGGCACAAAGACATTAGGTGACTTGTCTAAGTGATTTATGGTCAGAGCTATTGATCTCAGTTCTGATTCCAGAGATAGTTCTGGCACCTGATTTGAGACACCGTCTGCCTTAATGCTTGGTCATCTTTGTCTGTGGTGGACAGAGACCTTCGGAAGCTATCTGGAACTTTCTCTTGCTCCCAGGGCATCTTAAAACAGGCCAGCTGAAAGAGGGTATCACCTCTTAGGTTCCTTGGGGAAGGACCTTATATTCAGGCAATCTCTGGAGACATTCCTTTACAAGTGACCCACCAACTGTTCTCTGACATCTCCAACCAAATCTGATGCAGCTCAGGTTTGGAACAGGCTTCTCTGAGGTCCTTCTAGAAGCACTGGATTTCTAGCCATGGATGTAATCAATCTCTCTATCCCCTATGTAGGCTGGCCTTGATTTCTATCCCTCTGCTGGGCACAAGGTCATACTTGTGGCCAGTAAGAGGTAGGGCTAGAACCAGGATATATATCTCTTGAGGCATCCCGTGCAGTGGAAAGAACCATGGGAGGAGTCAAAAGACCTCGCTTTGCATTCTGCATCTGGCTGTATGACCTTAGACAAGTGGCTTAACCTTTCTGAGCTTTATTTCCTCATCCATGAATTGAGAATAATAATGCATAACTCATGGGGAAGTTATTCCTACTAAAGGTACCTGTTGTGAAGCAGCATCTGGCCTTGCTGATCAGGGTGAATGTTCAGGGAATGCTGGTTCCCTCACTTTCTGTCCCAATTTGGGGCATGGCTCCTCTCCTCAGGTCTAGTCTGAAAAGAAAGACCCTTCTCTAACCACTATGATGAAATGTCTCTTTAGAGATGGTAACAGCTATAAAGTAGCAACCTGATGCTGAATCTTTGACATTAGCTGGAAATTCTATTTTAATTTTAAGGACATCTGTAATGTCAGTAAGAGGTTTTCTGGAATACCTTTCTGGGCACCCAAAGAATAACAATATCATGTCTAGCCATGGCCATTTGGTGCTCTCTCTTGCTGCCCCTGTTGGTTCTAGCCTCAGCTCTTAGAAGCCGAGCATCTGGAAGGAGATTTGGCACCATTTGGGTATGGCACTCACCCAGGGCCAAGTCCAGCCTGGACCTCAGAAACTGGCTTCTTCCTTCAAGAAGGTCCTCTGACAATGCAGGGAACTTCCTCCCCATTAATGAAATCCAAGAGGATTGTGGTCCTGCAACAAAGGGAACTTCTCCGTTGGCTAGGCAGATGATGGTAGTGATGCCGAATCCATAAGGCTGACTTGGGCTGCTGAACCTTTTCTTGAGGGAATGCCTTTCTGCCAAGATCAAAGACGAGAGGCAAGTATTCTTTTAGTTTTATTTCAGAAAGCCTCTTATGGGCACAAATGTCCTTACAGTGAAAATGGAATTGGCTGCTAATGTCTAAGATTAAACTACATCTCTCTTGAATCTCTGAAATATAAGCTATTTGGTCCTGCTTTTAAGATCAGCATAGATTGCAGTATTTCTGTGGGTGTCTGTCTTTTCTGGGGCCTTTTGAGTCTGAGAAGGTTATTAGTAGAAGCAGTTTACAGTTAAATCATTTACTTCCTATCACTCAAAAATAGGTCTAGAGGAAAATAAAATATTATTTTCCTGTGTTTTGAAACAGAACTGAAGAAAATTCAAAGATGAGAAAGGCTAGTTTTGAGATTCAGTTGCAGAAAAGAAATGACAGGGGCTGGAGATTGGGTGTGGCTCCTCCCGCCGCTGCAGCTCTGAGATCTGCATTTCCTGACTGCACTCCATTTAGGAAGGGACAATGTACAGCCACAAACATAGCCCTGACACGCATCAAAGGGCAGAAATCCCAAGCAAGAGGCTCGTGCTGCTGCATATTCATGAATGCAAATCAGGCCCTAGGACTACAGCTCTTCACTCTGAGATTTTAGATCTGGGAATTATCTGAGCTTCCTGCAAGTTTCTGCAGATTACATTAGCTAAAAGGAAGATGGCAAATAGTGAGCTAAAGATTCCTTTCTTCATGCCTATTTGAGAGATGAATGTTTCTTTTTTTTTTTTCAAAGATTTATTTATTTTTTTAGATGGGAGCGGGGAGCAGAATCCAGATGCTCGGCTTCTTGAGAATCTCAAGCAGGCTCTACGCCCAGTATGGAGCCCAATTTAGGGCTTGATCTCATGACCCTGAGATTATGACCTGAGCCGAAATCAAGAGGCAGATGCTTAATCAATTGAGCTACCTAGGGGCGCCCCAGAGAGATGAATGTTTCTTAGAGAGAAGACCCCACACTGAGTCCTTTTGTTCTGGGGTAGTACAGGGCTTCAGCCATGGAAGGGAGCTGGATGCCACATACCACAGACTCTGAGTCACCAGCCTACTTGGATGGTAATAGCTGGAGTGTGGCTATTTTATTCATTACTGTATCTCCAACTACTAGCACAGTCTGGCACATACTACAAGCTCAGTAAATATATAATAAGTAGATGTTTCCCTAATTTTAGCATGTAATGGTTTTCTACCATTTACCGTGGGCTCATCTTTTAGTGTATTAGCTTTGTCCCTGCCAGTATACTGTAAACTTTTGAAAGGGAGGGACAGATAAAATTATTAATAATGGGGGTTACTATTTACTGAGTGCGTACTCCTGGTAATAGGTCATGTAGGAGACATACCCCACACACAATCTCATTCACTCTTCCCACAGCTCTATGAAATTAATCATTATTGCCATTTGGCAGATTAAGAATCAGGCTCAGAGAGATTAAGTAACTTGCCTGTGGTCACACAGCCCATCCATAGCAGAGTGTGAATTCATAAGTATGAATATCTGAGTCTAAAGCATAGGGTACTAACTTCAAAGCCACACTGATGAATCTTCTGTAGCACATGTTGTGGTCTGCAGAGAGTTAAGTGCATTGTAAATATCAGACATGAGCCCTGCTTGGCAAGGCTGGCTTAGGTAAAGACCTGAGTGGGAGGAGGTTGCTTCACTCCCATTTCCATTTTAAGTATCCACAGAACTATTCTAAGGCTGCCTTGGCTCCCCACTGCCAAACTCCATTCAGGTCTGTTCATTCCAGGAAGTGGCCCATCCCTGGATTTCCCCAGACCGCATCATAAAAACTTACTTGTTTTAGTTAATTTTGTTAGTTGGCATTTTTAAATGCTTTTGATGAGTCAAAGGACATGCTGAGCTCTTTTTGTAGGCTGTGTCATAATCCCAACAATGATTCTATGAGTTGGGTTCCACTATTATCCTCATTTCAAAGATACGGAAACTGAGTCTCAGGAAAGTTAAGTTACAGGTAACATAGCCAAGGTCATGGAATGTGACCTATCCCCACTATGACCATCTACTTGTTCTTGGCTCCTGAGGTAATATTGTTGCACCTAGAACTTTAAGTCATCAGTTTCAAAGTTTCTCCTCATCACCACTGAGTCTCTCATTTGTTCTTCATATCAACTGTTTGTTTAGGGGAAATCCTAAGGCTCAGAAACCTCCAGTGACAACTTTCTGTTGTGGGTCTGGAAGAAGGGACTTGGTCTCCTGACTTCTAGCCAAGCACTCTCTTTACTTCAGCAGACCAACCGCTGTAGGCAACATATTTTCTCTGAACAGATGCCTTTCACCAACCAAGTGAGGGAAGGGGGAAATGGAAGACCTGATTGTAGGATCATAAGGGGTTCTTTGGGGTAGAAGGACTATCTTTGTGTTCCCCAGACTTGCTGCCAGGGCTGCCTGCCATCTGTAGCTGGAAACTCACTTCTCTTTAATCCAAGTTATTCCTGAAGTCATGTTAGAAGGGGGTTAGGGTATGTGGTGTTGTAGGGACCTGGGAAGTTTGTTTATTTTTATTTATTTATTTATTTATTTATTTATTTATTTATTTATTTATGATGATGATGATCTGGGGAGTTTGGATATAGGAACTCATCTTTCTTATAATAGAGAAGCAATTATGTGAAGTTCAACATTTCCCTTACTTTCATTTCGGGTTCCTTTTCTGTATACCATTTAAAATTAAATTCAGCTCCTTTTATTAAAAATATCTAGTGTAGTGTAATTCCTTCTAGTGTCATATGATTATTTTGTTTTTCTATCCATCCTTCAATTTATCTATTCTTCAAGTATGGAGATGTAGAAAAAACGATTTTCACCAAATGATGATACAATTCCCCACCCACCCCCACCACTCACTGGTGATATTTTCAGTAATTTTTTGTTCTTTTTGTGTGCTTTTCTGTATTGCTTACTTTCATATTAATAATTTTAATATATTTTATTTTAAAATGTTATCCTTTCTTTTTCTTTTTTTTAAAAGAGGAAAAACAGTTATGATAGTTCTCAAAGAGAGAAGGCTAACTAGTATGTAGGCCATTTCCTTCTTCTTGTGGGGGTTCCCAAAGTATGAAGCCCAGTTAGAATCACTCCCCACTTCATCAGTGTGTCTCACACTTGGGATGACCCTATGTCCTTGTTTGCTTAGGGAAGTCCCAGTTTATTCCTATTATCTCAGTGTCATTATTACGAGTGCTTTCTTCTCACCAGTGTTTTGGATGATAAATAGCATGGGCACTCTACTTATCCCAAAGCTTGTGACCCCAGTGCAGAGGCTGGGCTGCCTATTTCATTTTTGTGGACACATGAAAGCTGGGGCCTGAGAGACCCATGGGGATAAGGTGCCAACACATGCTGGGCACAAAATAGGGAGAGAAGCTACTTGGAAATGTAGCTGTCTCTTGATGCTGAGAAAGAATTCCCACTGCTTCTCTCAGAGGTTATGTGTGAGCAGAATGGCTAATGACAATCACTCAGGTGCATTAGGAACCTTTGCTGTAACCTCCCCTTCTAATTAGGACTGTAATTGCAGAGCAAGGATGCTGTGGTTCAGCAGCAATGTTCTTGGTTTGGAGCATAGCAACTAGACAGACTCAGCACCTCCCTCACTTTGTATTCTTTAAACATGCTCACAGCACAGACTGCACGACCCTCAGCAGAAAGCAAAAGCCATCACTTCAGCTCAGAACCGCCCCCCCCCCCCGGCCCCCACGTATGTCTCCTAGGAGGCGGCTACTCCACTGGCCTTCACAGCTTTCTTGCTCTTGAATCTTTCAGTGACAGAGAACAAGGCCAGACTCTGGGAGGAGAGACCCTGGATTCTGGGGAGGATCCTCTAGGCTGTCCTCTCTCATATCTGTCCAGTAAAGCTGTGGTTCTTCAGGGAGTCCTCTCTGTGTGCCTGCTCTCCTTTTCCTCCCACCCTCCCTTCCTTCCTTCCCTCCTTCCTTCCTTCCTTCCCTCCTTCCTTCCTTATTTTCCCTCCCTCTCTTAAAGTCACTTAATACTAATATTAATAAACAATTGTCCAAATAATCCTAAGAGTACTTTTTCTTCCCCATCCACTTTAAAGACAAGGAAAACTATCCTAAAAGATGTTAACTGATATAGAAACCTCAGATGCTGATAGAGCTGAGATGTGACCCACGTCTGTCTGTCTGTCTGACCCTGGATTTCACTAAAACATATAACCATTATGTGCTACTATTTTTCATGTGGAAGGGGGTGGCAGACTAAAACTGCATCAACTTGCAGAATTTGGGCTGAGTGTGGTATGGCATGGGAGTCACTGTTCTCTTCTCTGGCACACTGGAACATGGAGACTTTAAGGAAGGAGACATATTAAGGGACCAGGCAACGTCTGGGTTGACCAATTCAAAAACTATTGATGTGGGTTTATTAACTGTTTCTTTCCTTAGTAGATTATTCAGTATTCAAAGTAAAGTTCAGGGGCAAAAAGTGCTATTTAGCACATATTTAGCAAAGCACCTTATAGCCGTAGAGAAAAATGATTCCCCTTTGTCATTAATTTCAACTTTTCTTCAAGACCTTAATTTGGACTTAGGGCTTCCCCATTAGCTATATAAATGGGATTAATGACTTGATTCCAGCAGAGAACATAAGGTACTTAAGGAACTGTTTCAGCCTGATGATGCATTATTATTACTAGTAAAAGGTGGAAATATTAGCGTTTTTATGGCCCCTTATTTGCAGAGACTATTTTGATGGCTTATTCACACACATATTATAAGCCTAATGGTCATTTGGTGTTCCTCCATTTGTCATGCTTGTATATAGTTTCAACATTAAAAATTTTGTAATACTTAGGACAAGTAATGTCCACAGTGTCTTGCAACTAGCCTGTCCTGTGTGGTTCATAGAATACTTGCCTCCCCTGCTGAGGATCCTGACCAACTCTCCACCCACCTCTAAAGGCCTCTGCAGAGCTGTATGGGTTTAGGGACCCTAGAATCAGTTGTCTTCTGCTGGTGGAAAGTTTAAATGATGCTTTTTCTGGCTCCTTAGAGTCCTTCTATGTGGAGCAGCTTCTCCACTGGGCAGTGAGAAGTGGGGAAGTTGGGGTGGTGTTGACCTTTATTTCTGGTTACAAATTTTGAATTACTATTTTTGCTCTATTTCTATAGTTTTTTAAATGCACTATAATAGGCTTAGACTTTTTTTTTTGAGGTATTTGATCTTTAATTGACTACCATAGCAGAGTTTATTTGGGGTAACAGGGTAGATGCTGGTTTGCTGTCATTGATGTTTCCTGCCACTTTGCGTTGTAATAGCACTTCTAAGGCCTCTGTTTCCTGCTTAACAAGTTGGAGGACCATGATAATAACAATAAGACATTTATCAGGTACTTAAATGTCAAACATTTTGCTAAGTATCTTTTTTTTTTTGTAGTTTTTAATTTTATTATGTTATGTTAGTCACCATACAATACATCATTAGTTTTTGATGTAGTGATCCACGATCCATTGTTTTCGTATAACACCCAGTGCTCCATGCAGTACGTGCCCTCCTTAATACCCATCACCGGGCTAACCAATCCCCCCTCCCCCCTCCCCTCTAAAACCCTGTTTGTTTCTCAGGTCCATAGTCTCTCATGGTTCATCTCTCCCTCCAATTCCCCCCGCCCATTTTTCCCTTCCTTCTCCTAATGTCCTCCATGTTATTCCTTATGTTCCACAAATAAGTGAAACCATATGATAATTGACTTTCTCTGCTTGACTTATTTCACTTAGCATAATCTCCTCCAGTCCCAGCCATGTTGATGTAAAAGTTGGGTATTCATCTTTTCTGATGGCTGAGTAATATTCCATTGTATATACGGACCACATCTTCTTTATCCATTCATCTGTTGAAGGGCATCTCGGCTCTTTCCACAGTTTGGCTATTGCGGACATTGCTGCTATGAACATTGGGGTGCATATGGCCCTTCTTTTCACTACATCTGTGTCTTTGGGGTAAATACCCAGTAGTGCAATTGCTGGGTCATAGGGTAGCTCTATTTTTAAATTTTTGAGGAACCTCCACACTGTTTTCCAAAGTGGCTGTACCAACTTGCATTCCCACCAACAGTGTAAGAGGGTTCCCCTTTCTCCACAACCTCTCCAACATTTGTTGTTTCTGTCCCTGTCCATTTTTGCCATTCTAACTGGTGTAAGGTGGTATCTCAGTGTGGTTTTGATTTGGATTTCCCTGATGGCTAATGATGATGAACATTTTTTCATGTGTCTGTTAGCCATTTGTATGTCTTCTTCAGAGAAGTGTCTGTTCATCTCTTCTGCCCACTTTTTGACTTGATTATTTGTTTTTTGGGTGTTGAGTTTGAGAAGTTCTTTATAGATTTTGGATACCAGCCCTTTATCTGTAGTGTCATTTGCAAATATCTTCTCCCATTCTGTGGGTTGCCTCTTTGTTTTGTTGACTGTTTCCTTTGCTGTGCAGAAGCTTTTTATCTTGATGAAGTCCCAAAAGTTCATTTTTGCTTTTGTTTCACTAGCTTTTGGAGATGTATCTTGAAAGAAGTTGCTGTGGCCGATGTCAAAGGGGTTACTGCCTATGTTCTCCTCTAGGATTTTGATGGATTCCTGTCTCACATTGAGGTCTTTCATCCACTTTGAGTTTATCTTTGTGAATGGTGTTAGAGAATGGTCGAGTTTCATTCTTCTGCATGTGGCTGTCCAATTTTCCCCGCACCATTTATTGAAGAGACTGTCTTTTTTCCATTGCATGTTTTTTCCTGCTTTGTCAAAGATTATTTGACCATAGAGTTGAGGGTCCATATCTGGGTTCTCTATTCTGTTCCATTGGTCTGTATGTCTGTTTTTGTGCCAGTACCATGCTGTCTTGGTGATCACTGCTTTGTAATATAGCTTGAAATCGGGCAATGTGATGCCCCCAGCTTTGTTTTTCTTTTTCAACATCTCCTTGGCGATTCGGGGTCTTTTCTGATTCCATACAAATTTTAGGATTGTTTGTTCCAGCACTTTGAAAAATGTCATTGGAATTTTGATCGGGATGGCATTGAAGGTATAGATTGCTCTGGGTAGCATAGACATTTTAACAATGTTTATTCTTCCGATCCATGAGCATGGAATATTTTTCCATCTTTTTGTGTCTTCTTCAATTTCTTTCATGAGTGTTCTGTAGTTCCTAGAGTATAGATCCTTTACCTCTTTGGTTAGGTTTATTCCAAGGTATCTTATGGTTTTTGGTGCTATTGTAAATGGAATCGTTTCTTTAATTTCTCTTTCTACAGTTGCGTTGTTAGTGTATAAGAAAGCAACTGATTTCTGTGCATTGATTTTGTATCCTGCCACATTACTGAATTGCTGGATGAGTTATAGTAATTTGGGAGTGGAGTCTTTTGGGTTTTCCACATAAAGTATGTCGTCTGCGAAAAGAGAGAGTTTGACTTCTTCTTTGCCAATTTGAATACATTTTATTTCTTTTTGTTGTCTGATTGCTGTTGCTAGGACTTCTAGTACTATGTTGAACAATAGTGGTGGGAGTGGGCACCCTTGACGTGTTCCTGATCTTAAGGGAAAGGCTCTCAGCTTTTCCCCATTGAGGATGATATTTGCTGTGGGTTTTTCATAGATGGATTTTATGAGCTTGAGGAATGTTCCCTCTATCCCTATACTCTGGAGAGTTTTAATCAGGAAAGGATGTTGTATTTTGTCAAATGCTTTTTCTGCATCAATTGAGAGGACCATATGGTTCTTCTCCCTCCTCTTATTAATGTGTTCTATCACACTGATTGATTTGCGAATGTTGAACCACCTTGCATCCCGGGGATAAATCCCAGTTGGTCGTGGTGGATGATCCTTTTAATGTATTGTTGGATCCTATTAGCTAGGATTTTGTTGAGGATTTTGGAATCCATATTCATCAGGGATAGCAGTCTGAAATTCTCCTTTTTGATGGGGTCTTTGCCTGGTTTGGGGATTAAGGTAATGCTGGCCTCATAGAATGAGTTTGGAAGTTTTCCTTCTGTTTCTATTTTTTGAAACAGCTTCAGTAGAATATGTATTATTTCTTCTTTGAATGTTTGGTAGAATTCCCCAGGGAATCCATCAGGCCCTGGACTCTTGTTTTTTGGGAGGTTTTTGATCACTGCTTCAATCTCGTTACTGGTTATTGGCCTATTCAGGTTGTCAATTTCTTCCTGTTTCAGTCTTGGCAGCTTATAGGTTTCCAGGAAGGCCTCCATTTCATCCAGATTGCTCAGTTTATTGGCATATAGTTGTTGATAATAATTTCTAATAATTGTTTCTATTTCCTTGGTGTTAGTCGTGATCTCTCCCTTTTCATTCATAATTTTATTAATTTGGGTCCTTTCTCTCTTCTTTTGGATAAGTCTGGCCAGTGGTTTATCAATCTTATTAATTCTTTCAAAGAACCAACTTCTAGTTTTGTTGATCTGATCTACTGTGTTTCTGGTTTCTAATTCATTGATTTCTGCTCTAATTTTAATTATTTCTCTTCTAATGCGTGGCTTAGGCGTCGTTTGTTGCTTTTTCTCTAGTTCTTTAAGGTGTAGAGTTAGTTGGTGAATTCGGGATTTTTCTATTTTTCTGAGTGAGTCTTGGATGGCTATGTATTTCCCCCTTAGGACCGCCTTTGCAGTATCCCATAGGTTTTGGACCGATGTGTTTTCATTCTCATTGATTTCCATGAATTGTTTAAGTTCTTCTTTGATTTCTTGGTTGACCCAAACATCCTTGAGCAGAGTGGTCTTTAGCTTCCAAGTGTTTGAATATCTGCCAAATTTTTTTTTGTGATTGAGTTCCAGTTTTAGAGCATTGTGGTCTGAGAATATGCAGGGAATAATCTCAATCTTTTGGTATCGGTTGAGACCTGATTTGTGACCCAGTATATGGTCTATTCTGGAGAAAGTTCCATGTGCGCTCGAGAAGAATGAGTATTCTGTTGTTTTAGGGTGGAATGTTCTGTAAATATCTATGAGGTCCATCTGGTCCAATGTATCAATGTTTCCTTGTTGATTTTCTGCTTAGATGATCTGTCCATTGCTGAGAGTGGAGTATTGAGGTCTCCTACAATTAACGTATTGTTATCAATATGACTCTTTATTTTGGTTAACAGTTGGCTTATGTATACGGCTGTTCCCATGTTGGGGGCATAGATATTTACAATTGTTAGATCTTCTTGTTGGATAGACCCTTTAAGAATGATATAGTGTCCTTCTGTGTCTCTTATTACAGACTTTAGTTTAAAATCTAATTTGTCTGATAGAAGAATTGCTACCCCAGCTTTCTTTTGAGGTCCGCTGGCATGGAAGATAGATCTCCATCCCTTCACTTTCAGTCTGGATGTATCTTTAGGTTCAAAATGAGTCTCTTGTAGACAGCATATGGATGGGTCCTGTCTTTTTATTCAATCTGCAACCCTGTGCCATTTTATGGGAGCGTTTAGGCCATTCACGTTGAGAGTGATTATTGAAAGATATGAATTAATTGTCATCATGTTGCCTGTGAAGACGTTGTTTTTATAGATTGTCCCTGTAAATTTCTGTTGTAGATCACTCTTGGGGTCTTTCTCCTTTTATAGAACCCCCCCTTAATATTTCTTGCAGGGCCGGCTTAGTGGTCACATATTCTTTCAACTTCTGCCGGTTGTGGAAGCTCTGCATCTCTCCATCCATTCTAAATGAAAGCCTTGCCGGATAAAGTATTCTTGGCTGCATGTTCTTCTCATTTAGTACCCTGAAAGCCAGGCCTTTCTGGCTTGCCAGGTCTCTGTGGATAGGTCTGACGTTATTCTGATATTCCTCCCTCTGTACGTAAGGAATCTCTTCCCCCTAACTGCCCTTAAGATGGTTTCCTTGGTTCTAAGATTTGCAAGTTTTACTATTACATGCCGGGGTGTTGGCCTGTTTTCCTTGATCTTAGGAGGGGTCCTCTCTGCCTCTAGGACTCGAATGTTTGTTTCATTCCCCAGATTAGGGAAGTTCTCAGCTACGATTTGCTCAAATACATCTTCTAGCCCTCTCTCTCTCTCCACTCCCTCCGGGATTCCAATGATTCTGACATTGGAACGCCTCATGGTGTCACTTATTTCTCTGATTCTATTTTCATGGATTCTGAGTTGTTTTTCCCTGGCCTCCTCTTTTCCCTTTTTATTTATTACACTGTCTTCCAGATCGCTTATTCTCTCTTCTGTCTCAGTTACCCTAGCTGTTAGATTATCTAGATTGGATTGGATCTCATTGATAGCATTTTTAAGTTCTGCCAATTCCCCTTTTATTTCTGCCCTTAGAGACTCTATGTTGCCATTAATTGATTTCTCCATTCTAGCCATTGTCTTCACAATTGCTAGCCTGAATTCCATCTCCGACATCTTGGTTATATCTGCATCCATTTGTAAATCTGCAGCATAAGTCATAATCTCTGAGTCTTTTCTGTTTTTGGGGCTCCTCCTCCTAGTGTTTGAGGGAACGTATAGAGTCAAAATTATTGACCAGAACCCAAGCAAGATGCACCTGTTTTCTTGGGACCTTAGGGTTGCTGGCCTCTTGTTTTCCCAGCCTGTCTTCTGCGGGAGGGGCCTGCCGCGCTGTTACTCAGGCAACCCTGTTTGGGCGGAGTTGCCCTGCGCCCCTGTGGCGGGGGATGGGCTCAGCGGGAATCAGTCTTTGGGGCTTTTGTTCTCTGGCGCCTTTCCCTGGCGGCTTTCCGCCTCTCTTCCGCGAGTCAGAGCAGAAGAGACCGTTTCCAACCCTCTGCCTCAGAGCAGAGAAACCTCAGTCTGTTCTTCAGTGAGCCCTCCAGGCCACACGGTCTCCGTTTCTGTCCGTGCTGCTGTAAACTGCAGCGGCCTGGGTTGGTTGTGCGCCCCTCCGCAGGGCTCCCAGTCCTGCCTCCAGGTCGGGGCACGTCTCTGCCCTTTGTGCTTCTAAAACCGCCAGCCGCTCCCAATTCGCGCGCACGACTCCGCCGCTTGGGGTTTCCACCCCCCGGCGGTTGCAGTTCACTGGCGCAACCCCGGCGCACCGGGTTTCCGTCTCGGAGGCTGCAGTTCACGTGCGCGCGACCTTCGCTCCGGTTTCTGGGGGGGGGGGGGGCTGCGGTTCGCGCGTGCGGCCCCGCCGGTCTGGTTTTCCACCCCGGGGGCTGCCCTAAAGTTCTTTCCCGACGCTACCGGTCTGCGAGTCTGTGCCCCGGCGGCAGCGCGAGGCTGTCACTCACTGGCGGTGTAGGATCCCCACGTCCAGGCTCCCTCCCGCCGCCGTTTATCCTCCGATATCTGCCCGCAGAATCACGGCTCTCCACTTCGTACCTCAAAACCAACCGCCTGCGATATTCTGTTTGTAGAGATCCAGATCTTCTTACATCTCAGGCTGGTTTCGTGAGTGCTCAGAGTGGTCTGGTAGTTATCCAGCTCAATTCCGGGGACCAGTTGAAATAGGGTCCCCTACTCCTCCACCATCTTCCCCCCTCCTTTTGCTAAGTATCTTAAATTCATTGTCATATTTGCCACTCACAAAAATGTTATGAAATAGATCCTGTTGTTATTCCCATCATACAGGGGATGGAGCTGAATTTTAAATGACTTGCTCAACCAGCATTTAACCTGGCATTCAAACCCAGCTATCTGATTCAGCTTGTAGCCACTCTGCACCTCAAATCTACCGAGTCTCACAGTCTAGGCAGAATTCTGTGCTGGATTTTGAAAATAGCGGCTTATAGTTTAGTTTGACTTATGGGTTCTTCAGGGACTTTCTGTGCAATCAAATTACCTATATGCACAGAGTTAAAATCCACAGAATGTCCTCAGTGCTGGATGCTTTTTTTTGTCATAGTTTTTGCTTTTCCAGTTTCTAATTTTTTTCGCCTTCCAAAATGATAGTCTGGGCCCCAATTTTTGCATTCTTGCTTGGTTTAGAAATCTGAGTTTTCTTCATTTTACAGTCAATCCTTCACATTACAATTGGCTTTGGGGTATTGCTTCTTTACCACTCATTTGTGTTAATGAGGTAACATGGCAGTGCCCCCCCCCCAATTTTCCTTCTTCTCCTTCTTGCTGATACCTGGCAATTTCTTAGTGAGGAGCCATGGTCTGGGGAGCAGGGCTGGGATGGACAGGACCAGCACTCATGTAAGGGGACTTTGCTGGATATCAGGAGTTCCTCCACGCAGGTTTAGAGGAAACACCATCAAGGATGAAATCTGCAGGTGGCAGCGCTGTGACTGCTAAGCCCCAGGAGTAGGACCGTCTGGGCCCTTCAGGAACTTCCCCAAGTTCCAGCCGCCGCCCTCGCCCCACACCTGAGACCAGGTGAGCTTAGGGTGGGCCAGGAGCGCAGTGGCGTGCTCCCTGGGTGCAGGGAGAGCTTCCCGTAGGCGGGGGAGGAGCGGGCGCACCTGCGCACTGCTTACCAGGTGATTCTCAGAGAGCCGGAAGTCGGGCTCGAACCCGCCGGGGGGTCCTATGGTCCTGAGAGTTTCAGGATCTCCGCCTTCTTGGCGTTCTCCTGATGCCGGCGCTGGTTGCATGGGAAGCCGAGCAGGACCAGGCCCCGGGCGAGGCGCCGCTGCAGCTTGTTCACTTGGGTGTCCTGCCGGAGCGTCGTGCGTCAGAGCGACGCCACCTGCTCGGTGAGCAGCACCTTGCCCGCAGGGGGCCCAGGCCCGGGCTGCACCGCGGACGGGCGGCACGGAGGCGAGGGGGAGCACGCGGTGAGAGCGGGCACGTGGCAGGGGTGCCGGAGAAGAGTGCCTCCAATTTTCCTTCTGATGGAATAGGAATGCTTTGAGGCTTCGGGAATTCTGCAAAATTTAACAAAGGGTGTCTTCGGAATTTCCAGCATCATGTTTATGTGGCCCTTCCTCTGACTTCTCATGGCGGCCGCCCCAGTGTCCCTGTAGGAAAGTGATGCTGAGGTGTTGGTACTTTCACATCGTACCTCTGTCGGGAGGCAGTGAACTGATGGTGCATGGGAGGAGGAGAAGCGGTCGAACTTCAGATTCGAGCCATAAGAGTTTATATTTAGTATGGGTACTTCCTATACAGTCCCACTGAATCTGCACCTCAACCGTATGAACCCAGACCCTCATTTTACTAACGAAGAAATGCTAAGTGACTTGCCCCGGTGACGCAGCAGGTAAGTGCGGGGAGTGGGCTCGAATTCTGCTCTGTCCACCTCTGACACTCAGCCTCTACGGCGGACCTGGGCAGAGGGCACAGGTGTGGTCGGAGAGCGTCCCGGTGATGGTCAGCCAGAGTCCCCAGCCACCGCATGCGCAGAGCTGGCTGGGACTCCTCCCTCATCGCCAGGAGGATATTTTCTTCCCACCTGGGGTGGGAATTTACCTGGGTGCTTGAAGTGGGCAGAGGGTGAGGGATATTCCTGAACCCTGGATGTTGGTGAGGGAGCAGGTTTCTTTCAGTGACCCAGGGAATCCTCAAACCCAGCTCTCTTTTGGAAAGAATGAACCTGTTTCCTTCTCCCGTGCTCAGCAGGAGAGGAGCAGGGTCCTACACAAGGAGGAAGGGGGGGACCTGTTTTTTGAGCAGCTACTAGATGCATACTCTGTGCTGGGCTCTTTCAGGCTTCTTTTTTTGAAAAGCTCATTCCTCTTTTCCTTGCTAGGGCTCTGGTGCCTAAACACTGTTTAGGGGGAGCGGAATCCTGAAAACAAACCTGACAGAACTCATTTGACTTGGCTTTTGCATGTTCTTCATCACACAAGGTAAGGCATTAGATTGAGGACTTCTTGAGTCTGAGGATTTTGAGACTCTTGAAAGCACATGACAGGAGCTGGGGACTCTGGGAGCAACAATATTGCCCCTGCTTTGTCTCTTGGATGTTATTCTTTAGTACCTCCCGCCCCCAAGGCATTCTTAGGCGTCCCTGTCACCTGGCTCAGGAGATGGGAGACAACATAGTTCTGAGATCTTCCACTTCTACCCCCTCAGAAGGATAAAAAGAACAGTGTGGTTGCACAGTTGCCACAGTGGCCTGGAGTAGCGTTGTATAGTGTGGACCTCTTACAGAGGAGAGGGGACTGTCCACATTGTGTCCACCCCATTCCAATTACAGATATTATTATAACGGCCTTGCTGTCTTCCACAGAAAAATGTCACCTTAGAATTCTGTTATTTTTTTCCCTCCAAATTTTTATTTAAATTCCAGTTAACATACAGTATAATATTAGTTTCAGGTGTAGAATTTAGTGATTCATTACTTACATACAACACCCAGTAAGTCTGTGTTACTTTTAATGCTCTAGGACTCAGAGCTACTATTTGTAGCTTTATTAGATTTCCCCCCAACATCGTAAATCCACTAAGCCCTGTGAAAGAACATCTTAGGGAACTGGGGATGAACAGATTTTCCTGTTATCAAAGGGAGCTGGTGGAACCCTCCAGGAGTGGGGACTTTACCAATTATAACTCATCTGCCAGCAAACATGGTGCTCCACAAACATGGTATTAGGTGAACTTTTCTGCCTTTAGTGTTGTCTTCATTTATGTACTCTGTATTATGTAGTGAGATCACCTGCTTTTTGGCTGATAGTTGAGGCTTTGGATAAGAGGACTGGGTTTTATTTTCACTTCAACCTGCTTCTGATGCAGAGTTTAAGGTGAGCTATAATGAGGCATGAGGTTAAAAAATGACCTGTATCAGGTGAGAGCACACTGTCTTCCATTATCACTTTAGAGGTGTACTTGGTTCAACTGACAGTGCTCTGAGTTGCCCTGAGTTTTGCATCAGACTGAAACCTTGGTGACAAGTTTGTTTAACCCCAGCTGATCTGCTGTTTATGAAACATTTGCATGAAAAATGTGCACATGTATCTATTATGACAATAACTACCTAGTGCCTATGATGCAGGGATGCGTTACCATTATTCAGATTGCAAACTCCACAAATGCTCCAGTCTAGGGAGAGAGTTGGAGCAAAAAGCCAGCTTACACTGCATTTGCCAGGCTGTCCACCTGGAGGAAGAATATATTGTCTTTTCACACAGGGAACTGTGTGGGCTTGCAGTAAGCCTGTTACAGTGCAGGCCTGTGGGATGATGTTTATAAACACTATTACATTTAACCTGCACAAACCTGAGTAAGGAGTTTATTATTATCCTCACTTTACAGAGGGAGCAATTGGCTTATAAAGGTAAAATCACTGGCTCTAGTTTTATGGTATTGGAGAAGGGGGATGGAGGTTGAAAGATGGGATTCAGATGGTACTGAATTGGAAATGGGGATATTAGTTTGAACTCATGTTTTCTGTTTTTTTTTAAAAAATAGATACAAGAAATAAATGTAGGCTAAAAACAGTGACATGCCACAAACAATGAATATATTTAGCATCTAGGTCTTTGTTTCTACATACTATTCTCCACTTGTTGAAACCAGGTCTTCTTGGGGAAATGGCTATTCTTGGGCTAGGGCAAAGAAAGTACAGGATGAGCCTGAAAGCCCAGAAGGTAAAGAAGTGCTCAAGGAATGATAGGGACATGGCCAAAGGACACAGAAACCAGCTTGAAGGGCTTCACTGGCCAAACTGGGGCTATTACAGCATGAAAATAAATAATGATAAAATTGATTGTTAGCCATTGAATAAAATAAACCATGAGACCATAATGATAGAAACAAACAAACAAACAGAGCATAATATAAAGATCTTCCTTACTGGAACAAAACAGTAATTGGCCCAAGTTCATATAGTTGAGTTTCAAACCATGGTCGATGTAATTTCAGAGCTTATATTTATTCTCCCCGAGTCATGGGAGCTCTCTGCTGCAACACAAAGATGTGCTGGTAGGGAAAAGTGAGATGTCTTCACTTAGTGGGATTGGATTCAAGGTGGGCTTCACCATGGCTAAAACCAGCCAGTTCTTGATATTTTGCGTAGGCTTTTTCAGGGTCATTTTCAAAGGATCAGCTAGTGTGCAGAGATCTTCAGAAAAGAAACTTAGTATTCAGTTAGTTCTTTTTTGCTTTTGCTTTTAGAAGCAATGCAGGGCTTCTGTGTTTTGTTTTGTTTTTTGACTATGTGGCAAGGAAAACAAAAAGCTCAAATCATTGGAGGGAGGTATTGGGCAAAGCTAAAGCAAAGATTCCAGAAAATGCCAAACACCAGGCCCCAGGAAGATCAAGAAGCAAATCTCCCAAAAGATGGTTCTATAATGTGGTGGCTCTGTTCTCTTCCTTCTTGTGGCTTCTCTGAGTCTCTCTGCTCCATTCTGTGTCACCTGATCAGCTTTGCCTGAGACTTCACCTTTCCTAAGAGTGCACATGAGCCAGTAATGCACTTTCAGGACTTTTAACTGTACCACCTGGAATTTCCCTTTGTGTTTCTTGGTTAAAATCCCCAAATGCAAGGAGTCTTATTAACTTTATTCCTTTTTTAAAGTCAGTGCTCAGTCCATTGATGTCCCACTGCTACTCAGGTGTCTCTTCATGGTCCAATCAGCTGAAACTGGTTGGAGAGGAGGAGGGATTGAATGGTATCACGAGTTAAATCACATACTCTGTAGGGATTGTGGATAGGGTGTTTCCATACTGGGAATAGATGGGCCCCAATAGACTCAAAACACAGCAAGAGTTGCTGTAACCATTATCCCATTGCAGTGATAAACTTTGACAAAGTAATTCTTACAGTGAGGAGGAAGACATTATAGAGTGCTGCTATGGTTTTGAAAAATGAAAGAGAACATTTGTTTGACTATTTGCATCCTCTGGTGTGTACTTGACTACTACTCCTTTAAGAATTTTAGGCTGGGGGTGCCTGGGTGGCTCCATTGGTTAAGCATCCCACTCAGGGTTGTGATATTGAGCCCTGCATCAGGCTCCATGGAGCCTGCTTAAGGTTCTCTCTCTCTCTCCCTCTGCTCCTCCCTCGTTCCAAAAAAAATTTTTTAGGCCAAGCTTTGAGAGTGACCAGGGAACGTGGACAGAAAGGAGCCCCCACACCCATGTGTTAGCTTTGAAATGACTCCAGGACCTGGTGCCCACTTCTGATTCAGGCCCGGTTTCTCATCTATTCTCTTTGGCTGAAGATTCCTGCACTAACCCTGTTTGGGTTGTAATCAAATCTCAGATGCTTTCCTTGGCCAGGGAATCCCTTAAATTGCTAATTTCTGTATGCAACCTTGAATGCCACCCAGTTGTACCCGGTCTTGATATTTTTTTCCTATTTGTAACTGTTTTTTTTTTTTTTAAATTTTATTATGTTAATCACCATACATTACATCATCAGTTTTTGATGTAGTGTTCCATGATTCATCGTTTGTGCGTAACACCCAGTGCTCCATGCAGAACGTGCCCTCTTTAATACCCATCACCAGGCTAAGCCATCCCCCCACCCCCCTCCCCTCTAGAACCCTCAGTTTGTACCTCTGAAACAAATAATACATTATATGTTAAAAAAAAAGAAGATAGCAGGAAGGGAAAAATGAAGGGGGGGAAATCGGAGGGGGAGACGAACCATGAGAGACTATGGACCCTATTTGTAACTGTTCATAACTGACATTTATTGAAGATGTATTATGTGTCAGACATTATGCTAAGCTCTCTTTTTGTGTTAACTTTTATGTTAACTCCCACTCATGTGGCATTATCCCTATTTTACAGATGATGAAATAAATTTTAAGAAAGTAAAATAACTTGTCAAAGCTAGCATAACTATTAAATATCCAAGATAGAATTCAAACCTCTTATGTCTAAACATATGAGCCTATAAATTTCTGCCTTGCAGTGTACTTGTCTGTTTGTCCAGTTGTGATGTATGTCTAAGATTGGTCTCCTCACTCCTCACTTGTCTGTACTTGGCTGTTTGTCCCGTTGTGATGTATGTCTAAGATTGGTCTCCTCACCTAAGCTACCCCAGAAAATTCATCTCTGGACTTTTTCAGACGCAAGCCTAGTTCTCAAATATTGTTCTCTGCCTGGACCTTCATTGTATTCCAGTTCTCAGCCACATTACGTGATGTTTTGTTATTTTTTTTCCCATTCAACTCCAGGTTGGTTTCCCAGGAAGAGAAGTTTCAATGTTTTTCTTCTGAACTCTAGACCCTTAAATTTCTACTAATGATAATGGGCAAAACCATATGCCTGACATAAATTCTGAAGCAACTGGCCCTGTTAGAGAAGGGAAATGTAACTATATGGGCACTGGTCTTTTCTGGCAATCAGTTTGCTTGAGAAAATTTGGTAAGAATGAAAAATATAATTGACTTGGCTGACATCTCTGCATTCCTATATTCACACCTCCTGTCCCCCTGGCCAAAGCAACACTAGATAGGAAAAAAATGCCATCTTCCATTTGCCAATTACAAAGCCTGCCCTATTAGTAAAATTGTTATAAAAAAGTCTTTGTGCAGGACATCCAGGTAACGCCCATCTTTCAGGCAGCATCTCATATCCTCTGCTTTAGTTTCTCCCTGAGCTCTGAGATTAAATGTAGTCATCAAGGTCTAGACAAGATTTCTAGGGGCACTTCCCCCTCAGTGAGTCAGGCTGAGCACAGGTGATTGTGATTGCCTTTCATGGAAGCCTGGGTGAGCAAGGGTGAGTCTGACCACAGAAGAACTCAGAAAGCCTGACTCAGCATAACCTGGCTGAGCTCTGCCAAGAGATGTCCTCCCTTTTTTTCAAACAATAGCTTATTATAAATGATAAAATTAAAGAACACCTCCACAGTTTACCACTTTAATTTAATAAAGTAACATGTGGTTCCTGAACTGGCTAATGATGTCAAGGCCTTGCATTTGGGGCAAGCTAATTTCCTCTGAGGATGAAAGGTCACTCTTAGAATGAGACAAAAGTCCTTCCCTAACTGGTTCATCCAAAACATGGTAACACAATTAATCAAAGCAGTCAGATGATGACATTTTAAGCACCAAACTGCCGAAGAAAGATTCCTATTGAAGCCCCTGCAAAAAGAAATATAGGGAGCTATCAAAGCTTGTGGCTCCTTGTTGGAAACCACATCCCCCCAACCTCTTTAGACTGAATGACTTCCCGGAACAGGGAAGGGCAAAGTGTGTCTACCTGTAGCTCACAAACCTGGGGGAGAGGCAAAATGTTATTTATTTAAGAAACCAGGGATAAGACCGGGGGATTGTAAGGCTTCATATGTCATTTCTGATGCGATGGGGATTTCTTGTTGGCCAGTTCTCCTGGCAAAGACAATTTTGGGAATCACTTAAAGAAATGGTTTTTAGGTCACTGAGAAACCATTAGTTCTTAAATGCCTGGTATATTCAGTATCTTCCTTAGATTTTACTTTGGATCAAATCAAAAGAAGAACGTTTCTTCTATAAATATATTATTACTCTTGGAACTAGTATGCAACTAGAATCTTAATTTAGTGATTGATAGTAATAATACTGGTAACATCTGAAACGAATAATGCAATATATGTTAAGAAAAAAAAAGAAGATAGCAGGAGGGGAAGAATGAAGGGGGGGAAATCAGAGGGGGAGACGAACCATGGGAGATGATGGACTCTGAAAAACAAACTGAGGGTTCTAGAGGGGAGGGGGGTGGGAGGATGGGTTAGCCTGGTGATGGGTATTAAAGAGGGCACGTTCTGCATGGATCACTGGGTGTTATGCACAAACAATGAATCATGGAACACTACATCTAAAACTAATGATGTAATGTATGGTGATTAACATAACAATAAAAAATTAAAAAAAATAATACTGGTAACAGCAAATAATACTAAGGTTTTATGTATCAACATTCATTATTTTGTTAGTTCTCCATATTCAAACCTCTAAGGTGGTGTAGTGTAGTGTCTTAATAGTGTGGTTTACAGACCTACTGTAATAGGTTCTATATATTGGGGTTGGGGGGTGGTGCATTCATATTTTAAATACAGATCATGAGTCTCTCTCAGAATCTGCTGAGGTACACTATCCATATATTTGGATTGGGAATCCACATTTATAACAAGCTTTACAGATGAGTCTTATGCATCACTTGTAAGGTTGAAGAATTGCTGATGATCTCTTCTTTGGAAAGAACCCATTTGGTATAGCTCCTGGCTTTTCTCTACCTTTTAACTGACCCCAGCCCAAGAGAAGTAGAATAATATGTCTGCTTGGTAAATTTGTAAGGAATTATCTGGGAATGCTTGGTTTAGCTCCATTAACTATTTTCTAGTGTGGTAACTGTTTTCAGAAAGGGGGGTGGTCTTTAATTGGCACCTTCCTGCAATGTGGGAAGGTAAGTACCCTTGCTCCATTCACTCTGGTTAGAGAAACAACTATATTTTGAACCAGACTCTTCTGTTTTTGTTTTTATTTATTTTTTCAATGATGAGGTACAAAATGACATGGTTTTAGTTTTCCTGCAGATGGTTAACTCTTTCCTATTAACTCTCCCCCTTTCTGCCATTCTCTATAAAATGTTCCTGTCTCCTGAAGGTTATTTATTCTAGCAGATATAAGTATATGTGTTAAATATTTGGAATGCCTACTTCTGCTACTAAACTTTGCTTCCAAGCAAATGTTAATTTATTCATTCCAACCAAGGATGCAGTCATGTGTACTACTCTCCAGGTGACTCACTGAAACTTTCCTACTAACCACTCTTTTCTTTGCCCCTTCCCTTTGGCCAGTGATTGTTTCTTTTATTCAACTTAACAACAGCTGTTATTTGCAACTTGATCGAAAGGTAATTTCATTCTGCTATAAATAAGTAGTTGTTTACCTTTTTTATACTCTTACTCAATTTTAAGTTTATCTTATTTCCTTATCTTTATTTCTTACAAAGAAATATTTATTTCTTTAGTGTTATCTTTATTTCTTACAACTCTAGATTCCATCACAACGCTAAGCACATTAAGTGTGCTAGGTAAATGGACACATTAAACTGAATTGCATTGAAATTATTTTTTATTATGTAGGTAGTACATGCCATTGTAAAAAAATGGGGCAATCTTGGAAATATAAGAAATAAGTGAAAATAATTTGTAATACATCTACCAAAAGTTACTAGTTTTAGTCTTTTTTAAAAACAGTTTTAGTAAGGCATAACTTAGATGCCATAAAAAGAGTGCTTGTAGAGTTCAATGAATTCTAAGTTTATATGATTTCATAGAAATCACCACAATTCAGTTTTAGGACACATACTTCATTCAAATAAGTTCCCTTGTACTCATTTAAATCATACAGTAATAAATACATTTAAGATCTACAGCTGGTTATCAAAAAAAAAAAAGATACATAGCTGGCTATCAAATTCTATGTAGAATCTTGTTCTTAAAAAAATTCCTAATATAAATATTTCCCCCCTGGAATCAGGAACATAAAATGTAAACATTTGAATCTCTGCCTTATAATCTAATGATGTGCCCCAAATTATCATACTGATTCTAATTATATTCCAGTGTAAACTGTAACAGAGTAAACATATTTATGTGTAATTTCCTGAAGTAAAAAAAAAAATATTGATTACCATAGGTACAATCACCAGATTTTGACATATGTGATTGTTTTTCAAACATTTACAACTTTCTTTCCCCAAAAGAGCATATAAAAGTGGTTATTGCCACCTTTAAGTATAATCTTTGTAATTATGTAAAATTATATAAACCTTCGCAAATTTGAAGGATGATTCCAGAGAATGTGGCTGTGTATTGCCTTGGGGCTCATATGGGGCTCATACAGTTTTGAGCAGTTTGCATGCTCCTGCTGATGAGAATGTGCTTGGGACTGAGTTCAGTCTGTGCTGAACCAGCCAAGCCTACCATGGGGCTGCATCCACCTAAGACTCGCCTTTTCTACATCATGCAAAGGCACACCTCACTCACCAAATTGTGTGCTCACCTGGTGAGGGCACTTTTGTCTAATTAGTTCAAAGGCTTCCTGAAGGCCAGTTGGGGCCTTGATGGGCATCTTCAGAACGATTACCCTCTGAGTATTTGCTTGCTCTTCAGGTGCTGCTTTCTGGAAGCAGCAAAGCTCAGCTGTGGAAGCTAACCTGTAAGAGGGTCAGGAGTCTAGGTCAAGCTGTCTAGGGAGCTTGGAAAAAGTTCTCCATGATTGACCTGTCCAGGCTCATCTGTCACTGCAGTTCACTTGGGTATTTCCCTCTTGCCGCCATACCTACTGCCACCTTCATGCTGAATGTCCTCACTCTGCTGCCATCTGTATTCCAAATATTCCTCATCCTTTAAGATTTGGTACACCATCCTCTTATGGTGTGGAACCTTCTTTTGTCCCCCGAATTCTTAGCTACGCTTGGTGTATAATTATCCTGCCTTTCCCTTCCTTAGATGTACATTACTTTTTGTCATTATACCATATGGTAGTTAAGGGCACATGCTCTGAAGCTGGCTGGATTTGCAACCTGACTCCATTACTTAACCAACGGAGAGGTCTTATAATGTTTCTGAATCACTGTGGGCCTCAGTTTTCTTGTGTGTAAAATAGATAATAATAATAATAATGCCTACCTCTTTGGGTTTTTATGAAGATCAACAAATTGATGATACTGTTTTTGGAAAAGGACCTAGTGAATTGTTATTTTTATCTTTTATGTGAATTACTTCATTTTGCCAAATGTGTTTTAAATTATTTGAGAGCAGCAATTGTATCTTACATTTCTTTGTATTCTAAATAACTATTGTTTCTTCTTTCCAGACAAGGAATAATAAGTTCAGAGAGGCCGTGACTCACTAGGGGTGGAACTGACTTTAGGATGGGACACCTATTGGTTGTCAGATCTGTTTCTTCAACTTTTACCATTTTGTTTGACATCAATAGTATTTTTTTCATAATGCAGTAATGATAGTCATAACTTAGATGTCTTCCAAGTGTGTTATGCACAGTATTTTTTAATTTGTGTGAATAAGCTTTCTCTTTATGCTTTACATAAATGAGAGGTCATACACATATCATGACCTAGATATTTTTCTTCCTTTTTCCCCCCAGGCATCCTCTTCCATCCCATGAAATACATTTCAGTACCATGTTTTCTTAATTTTAAATAAGATACAACAGGGAGTGTTCAATCAAAACAATTCTAATTGGCTACAAACATAAATATAACCTCATTTCACCCATATTGTTAGAAGAGTTAATTGGACCTGCAAAGCCACCAGCTAAATACATTGGTTTATGTGAACAGTGAATCTAATTTCCTCTAAAAACATTTCTCTGCAGGAGTAGTTGAGGGAGATAGGAAGAAGAGAAAATTTGGGGTGGAACTTCAAAAAAATCAATTTGCTGTCAATTATCTGCTCTTACTAGATAGACTTGGAAAAAATCATTATATGACAAAAATGTTTTTATGTACACATAATTCCTTTCAAATGGAAAGAGTAAACCAACAAGGAAATAATACATTTTACACTGCAGTTGAGCTCAGCCAAAATCAACAGGGATGGACTTCCCCCTTTTCCTGACCATACCCTCGAAATCCTTCATAAATATTGTCTTTAAGAATATAGTATTAGGAGACTTCCAGGGAAGATGGCAGAGTAGGAAGATCCTAAACCCACCTTTTCCACAGATACAACTAGATAACACCCACAGTAGCGTAAATAACCCAGAAAACAACCCGAAGACTGGCAGAACAGACTCTCCACAGCTAAGTGTAGAGAAGAAGACATATCAAAGAAGGTAGGAAGGGCAGAGACATGGTTGGGACCTAAGTGGGCCTGCTATACTGTTCATGGGAGGGAGGGACATGGCAGGTATGGAGAGGGGAGAGAAATAGACCTTCATACCAAGCTTCCCAGGCATGGGGAACTTGCATGGGGAAGATGAATCTCCATAACATTTGGCTTTGAAAACGAGAGGGGCCTGATTTCATGAGTTCTTACTACCTCTGGGGCTTAACACCTGGCACTTTAAAAGTCACCGGGAGAGATGGAGGTTGATAGGAAACAGTCCTCACATTTAAAGAGACAGCATGACAAATAGCTCCTTGAAGGTACAGCATAGAAGCAGCATTTGAAAAATGCTGAGGTACATGGGAATAAGACTTATTTACTAATCTCAGAGTGTGCTGGAGAGGCAGGGATCTTTCGGAGACTTCTCAAGGAATAAAAGAGCTGGCAGGTGCCATTGACCTCCCCTGCCCTCCCTGTTTACAGCCTGCCCATTCTCCTACTCTCTTGCAGACATGGCCCTTCCAGCCAGACCTCACCTCAGCTCCAGGTCCCCTCCCACAGCAGACCTGACCACAGCTTGCTAATACTGCACACTCCACCCTTGTACTCTTCTGTGGATCTCCCCCTTCAACCAGGCCTGTGAGGCTAGCTACTTGTCCCCTCCTCTAGTGGGCAAGGGCTGATCTTGTTGGCAGTGTGCACCCTGACCCTACACTCTCCTGCAGACTTGCCCCTTCCAGCCCTGCCACAGAAGTTTTCTAAGAAGACAGAGGAAATGTCCCAAATGAAAGAACGGGACAGAATCACAGCAAGAGAGTTAAAATAAATGGATAGAAGTAATATGTCTGATAGAGAATTTAAAATAATGTCATAAAGATACTCACTGGACTTGAGAAAAGAATGGAAAGTGAAAAGGAAGCTGGGGTACCCATACTTATATTTGACAAAGTAGACTTTGTCTCTGTAATGAGACAAAGAAGGGCACTATATAATCATAAATGGAGCAATGCACAAGAAGTTATAACAATTGTAAATATTTATGCACCCGATGTGGGAGCACCCATATATATAAAGCAGTTAATAATAAACAAAGGAGGTAATCAATGTAATACAATAATAGTAGGGGACGTTAACATGTCACTTACATCAATGGATAGATCATTGTAACAGAAAGTCAATAAGGAAACAGTGGCTTTGAATGACACATTGTACTAGACAGATCTAACAGATATATTCAGAACATTCTATCCTAAAACAGCAGAATACACATTTTTTCAAGTGCACACAGAACCTTCTCCAGAATAGATCACATATTAGGCCACAAAACCAGTCTCAATAAATTCAAAGAGATCAAAATCATACTGTGCATCTTTTCCCACCACAATTCTAGGAAACTAGAAATCAACTATAAGAAAAAAAATCTGAAAAGAACACAAAGACATGTGGGTTAAACAATGTGCTACTAAACAATGAATAAGTCAACCAAGAAATCAGAGAGGAAATAAAAAAGAACACATGGATACAAATGAAAATGAAAACACAACAGTCCAAAATGTTTGAGATGTAGCAAAAGCTGTTAAAAGAGGGAAGCTTATAGCAATACAGGCTCACCTCAAGAGGTAAGAAAAATCTCAAATAAATAACCTAAACTTACACATAAAAGAGCTAGAGAAAGAACAAACAAAACCCCAAACCAGGAGGAATAAAATAATAAAGATCAGAGCAGAAATAAATGATACAGAAACTAAAAAAACCCCGGTAGAACAGATCAATGAAACCAGGAGCTGGTCTTTG
This sequence comes from Phoca vitulina, assembly GCF_004348235.1. Lineage (NCBI taxonomy): Eukaryota > Metazoa > Chordata > Mammalia > Carnivora > Phocidae > Phoca > Phoca vitulina. The sequence continues at coordinate 7,285,904 of NW_022589731.1, read as the reverse complement.
AGAAGATCAACAAAGTTGATTAACCTTTAGGCAAGATCATAAAAAAAGAGAGAGCAAGAGAGAGGACTCAAAATCAGAAACGAAAGAGGAAAAATAACAACCAACACCACAGAAATACAAAGGATTATAAGGAAATATTATGAAAAATTATATGCCAACAAGTTGGACAACCTAGAAGAAATGGATACATTTCTAGGAACCTATAACCTCTCAAATCTGAATCGAGAAGAAATAGAAAATTTGAACAGACTGATTACCAACAATGAAATTGAATCAGTAATAGAAAAAACTAACCAAAGACCAGGACTAGACAGTTTCACAGGTGCATTCTACTAAACATTAAAAGAAGAGTTAGTATCTATTATTCTTAAACTATTCCAGAGAATAGAAGAGGAAGGAAAACTTCCAAATTCATTCTGTGAGGCCAGGATTAGCCTGATACCAAAATCAGATAAAGATATATGCAACTAATGAATCATTGAACATTGTATCAAAAACTAATGATGTACTATACCTTGGCTAATTGAATTTAAATTTAAAAAAAGAAAAGATACTACAAAAGCCAGAACCCTGATGAACATAGATGCAAAAATTCTCAACAATGTATTAGTAAACGGAATCCAACAATACATTAAAAAAATAATTCACCACAATCAAGTGGGATTTACTCCTAGGATACAAGGGTGGTTCAATATTCACAAATCAATCAATGTGATACATCAATCAATGAGAGAAAGGATAAAAGCCATATGATAATTTCAATAGATGTAGGAAAAGCACTTGACAAAGTACAACAATCCATTCATCATAAAAACCCTCAACAAAGTAGGTTTAGAGGGAACATACCTCAACATAATAAAGACTTAGATTAAAGAAAAACCCACAGCTAACATTATACTCAACGGTGAAAACTAAGAGCTTTTCCCTTAAGATCAGGAATAAGACAAGGATGTCCACTTTTACCACCTTTATTCAACGTAGTACTGGAAGTCCTAGCCACAGCAATCAGACAAGAAAATAAATAAAAGGAATCTGAATTGGTAAAGAGGTAAGGAAGGAGTAGAACTTTCACTATTTGCAGATGACATGATACTATATATAGAAAACACTAAGGATTCCACCAAAAAAACCTACTAGAACTGAAAAATGAATTCAGTAAGGTCACAGGATATAAAATCAATGTAAAGAAATCTGTTGCATTTCTCTACATTAATAATGAAGTAGCAGAAAGAGAAATTAGGAAGACAGTTCCATTTACATTTGCACCAAAGATAATAAAATATTTAGGAATAAACTTAACCAAGGAGATGAAAGACCTGTACTCTGAAAACTATAAAACTGTGATGAAAGAAATTGAAGATGACACAAACAAATGGAAAGGTATTTCATGCTTATGGATTGGAAAAACAAATAATATTAAAATATCCATGCTACCCAAAGCAAGCTACAGATTTAATATAATTTCTATCAAAATACCAGCAGCATTTTTCACAGGAGTAGAACAAATAATTCTAAAATTTATATGGAACCACAAAAGACCCTGAATAGTTAAAGCAATGTTGAAAAAGAAGAACAAAGCTGAAGTATCACAATCCTAGATTTCAAGATGTACCACAAAGCTATAGCAATCAAAACAGTATGATATTGACACCGAAATAGACACATGGATCAATAGGACAGAAAGGAGAGTCCAGAAATAAACCCACAATTATATGGTCAATTAATCTTCAATAAAGGAAGCAAGAATATGCAGTGGGAAAAAGAGTCTCTTCAACAAATGGTGTTGGGAAAACTGGACAGTTTTGTGTAAAAGAATGAAACTGGACCACTTTCTTACACCATACACAAAAATAACCAAAATCTAAAATGGATTAAGAGCCAAAATGGGAGTCCTGAAGCCATAAAAATCTTAGAAGAGAGCACAGGCAATAATATCTCTGACATTGACCATAGCAATATTTTTCTAGGTATGTTTCCTGAGACAGGGGAGACAAAAACAAAAATAAACTATTGAAACTACATCAAAATAAAAAGCTTCTACACAGCAGAGGAAATATTCAACAAAACTAAAACATCTACTGAATAGGAGAAGGTATTTGTAAGTGATATATTTGATAAAGGTTTAGTGTCCAAAATATATAAGGAACTTATGCAACTCAATACCAAAACCCCCCACAAATAATCTAATTAAAATTGGACAGAAGACATGAACAGACATTTCTCCAAAGAAGACATACAGATGGCCAATAGACACATGAAAAGATACTCAACATCACTCATTGTCAGGGAAATGCAAATCAAAATCACAATGAGATATCACCTCACACCTGTCAGAATGGTTAAACTGAAAACCTCAAGAAACAGCAAATGTTGGTGAGGATGTGGAGAAAAATGAACTGGTGTGCACTATTGATGGGAATGTAAACTGGTATAGCCACTACTGAAGACATTATGGAGGTTTGCTCTGATCCAGTAACCACACTACTGGTTACTTACCCAAAGAATACGAAAACACTAATTCAAAGGGATACATGCACCCCTAAATTTTAGCAGCATGATATACAATAGCCATATTGTAGAAGCAGCCTAAGTTTCTATTGATAGATGAATGGATAAAGATGTGGGGTGTGTGTGTGTGTGTGTGTGTGTGTGTGTTTGTATAAATGGAATATTATTCAGCCATAAAAAAGAATGAAATCTTTCTATTTGCAATGACATGGATGGATCTAGAGAGTATAATGCTAAGTGAAATAGAGAAAGACAAATACCATATGATTTCATTCATTTGCTTTTTTTTTTTAGTTTTAAATTTTTTTTATTGTTATGTTAATCCCCATACATTACATCATTAGTTTTAGATATAGTGTTCCATGATTCATTGTTTGTGCATAACACCCAGTGCTCCATGCAGAACGTGCCCTCCTCAATACCCATCACCAGGCTAACCCATCCTCCCACCCCCCTCCCCTCTAGAACCCTCAGTTTGTTTTTCAGAGTCCATTGTCTCTCATGGTTCTTCTCCCCCTCCGATTTCCCCCCCTTCATTCTTCCCCTCCTGCTACATTCTTCTTCTTCTTTTTTTCTTTCTTAACATATATTGCATTATTTGTTTCAGAGGTACAGATCTGAGATTCAACAGTCTTGCACAATTCACAGCGCTTACCAGAACACATACCCTCCCCAGTGTCCATCACCCAGTCACCCCATCCCTCCCACCCCACCCCCCACTCCAGCAACCCTCAGTTTGTTTCCTGAGATTAAGAATTCCTCATATCAGTGAGGTCAACCATATGATTTCATTCAATGTGGAATTCAAGAAACAAGGCAAAGAAAAAAAGAGATGAACCAAGAAAGAGACTCTTAACTATAGAGAACAAAATGATGGTTCCAGAGGGGAGGTTGGGTGAAGGGATGGGTGAAATTGGTGAAGGGAATTAAGAGTACACTTAATATGATGCACACTGAATAATGTATAGAACTGTTGAATCACAATATTGTATACCTTACATGGGTGGGGGATAGGTTAAATAGGTGATGGGGGTTAAGGAGTGCACTTATATGTTGAGCACTGGGTGTTGTACGGAAGTGCGGAATCACTATATTGTACAAATGAAACTAATATTACACTATATGATAACTGGAATAAAAGTAAAACCTTAAACAAACACAATATTGTACACCTTAATCTTATATACACTGTATGTTAACTATACTGGAATTAAATAAAAGAGTTTGGGGGATTTAGAACTGCGAAGTGTTTTTCTTTCTTTTTTTTTTCTTTTCTCCTTTGTTATGTTTGCTGTATGAGCATACATGTCTTTTAAGAAATACAAAATAAAAGTAAAATTATATTTATTTAGCCTTGTTTGACTTAGAATTTGTTCAGATTGCATCCACCTTTAGCAAGTTAGGAAAGTCTCATTTTTTTTAACCTGTGAAAGGGGTGAAAGGCCATATAAAAGTTACATGATACTGTGCTGCTAAATTCTCAAGTACTGTACAAATGTGAGATGTGTGGGGAATTTAAGACACAATAATTTAAGCAAATATGAAAGGGGTGATGTGCATTACTTTTTTTTTTTTTTTCAGAAAAGCCTGTTTCATCCAGTCTGGGAGCATTGTTTACAACCTAACAATAAATTATACTAATATAAAATTTTCATAATGAGTTCACTAAACAAGATGCTCTCTGTGGAATATTTTCCTTTACCATTTAATCAGATTTTAGTTTTTATGCCTTTTAAATATGCCTCATAGTTTTTACTTTCCACAAAGTCAAAATGTTGGCCATTCAGTAAATGCAAATTCATGAGCCCTTCTTATTGCTTTCTACACCTTAGTTGGGAAATCTCAGATTTGCAAATCTGGGTTGAATTACAAGCTTCCATTGCTTTGTAGAGAGAATGTTCCTTTCTGTAAATCTTCTGAACTTCCTTTTTCTTGGGGATTTCTTAAAACAGAGAAAAACAAAGGTGGAGGTAATGTGTCCTCACTCCTTGCTCATTATTAGTATGACTTTTCTTATTGGACATCAGGTGCTGTCACATATTTTACAAATATCCGAGATCTTTACTTTACATATTCTTTGGTGGTTTGAGATTTTTTTCTTGCATCATGTTCAGTGCACATCTCAGGAAAAAATCAGTAACCATCACTCCCTTGATCTGCTTGCTGTGGTGCTATTGGTATGCTTTGTGTAAGTAATGCTGAATTCCATCTTCCCAGGGTCTGTATTCAAACGTGATTCACCCAAGGATCACCCAACCCAACATTGTGCTACAAGTTGCATGAGATAGAATAAAGATCATCTTTATTTATTAGCTTTGTGAACCATAATTGTTATAAAAGTATTTAAGGACTTAAAATCCAGAAGGGGAGATGAGCTATATGCATGTAATAATTAAGAAATAAGAGCAGGATCTGACTAAGGGATATGACATATGAATTAAGATATCAGTAGAGGCTAGAAATAGATCACTGAAGTGTATGATGCTTGGGGAAGGCTTCTTGGAGTAAGCCTTTTTGAGTGAGAAGGAATTAAGCAGGGTTAAATGTAGGAAGAGAGTTGTTCAATGGGGTTTGAGATATAGTCCTAAGGGAACAAAATTGTTGATCTTTTTGTCTGAGTGTTTGTAAGATGACACTTTTTTTTTCTTTTTGGACTTTGCTTTTTCGAAAGGCACATTCAATTCAATGTAAGTGATGTGGGGCCTTCCCTTATATATAACTTTAGTAGGTACTTGTTGTATCTGTCAGTTTACTTTCTTTTGGTAAAAGATATTTCTTTTCTTCCAGAAGGCTTTCTTTCTATACACCTCCAGCTAGTCATTTCATATATATACCTTCTAAATAGTTTTGTTTTTTCATAAGATCCTACCATTTTGGTCATGTTTGATTGGTTGAAGGGTGAGTACCATGGCTATCCAGCCCTGCCTGGACCAAAAGTCTCTTGCCCAGGAAATTGATCTTGGAAATAGAAAGAACAGTAGGCTAGTCTTCCTCTGGTACTGAAGCTGTAAGGTATAAATCTGGGGAGCTCTCAGCAGTCATGATTGATCATGTGGAGCAAGTTGCTCTGCAGTGAGAGAGAAGAATCAGGCTGACACATAGAAATAAGGATAAGAAAGCATAAGAAAGACAGAAAGGAGCATCTTGCTGGATTTGATTTCCTGAGATCCAATCATTATCTTGCCCTTAGTTTTCATGAACGATCCCTGCATTCTTTAATAATTTCCCTTCCTGTTTAAGAAATTTAAAGTGTTTTATTTTTTTTGTCTTTCAATCAAAAAGCCTTTCTTTTATTTTAGCAAATTTGAAATTTGGTTAGAAATTGGATCCTGAGCCTCATGATGCCATTTTGCAAATTAGGAAAAGGCTCTCTTTCTAGGCTGACTTAGCCCCATGGGTTCAAGAACAGTTGAGGGGAGTGGAGCTATATATCAGGCCCTATTGCCCCCTCAGCTTTCACTTCTTATCCAGTAAAACTGTATAGGCATATGTGGGACCCCTGCAGAGACCCTGAATCCTCAGCCTTAGGTATAAACCAATTTTGGTTTAGAACTCTCTATGTACTAAACTCTTTGTTGTGGCTTTGTAATTATCCACAGCATCCTGGGGTAATCACTGAAATAACTTACTCTCCCCCTTTTAAGATTACCTACTTTTGAATCAAGCTTTTTGGTCCCCAGGAAATGTTTTTTGGTCACTTCTATTCATGATGGTCTTGAGCATGAGGGTCAATGGATAGAGGTGAAATTTGTTTATAGGGATAAAATAATATGAGGCAAGAAGGGCAAGTGGCTGACTTACCTTCTGTCTTATGATTTGAACAGGAAAAAAAAAGTTGGTGCATCATTTGTAAATACTTTTTAGAGTTACACTAAATATGGACATCAAATACTGTTCCCAGTGCTGTATAGTAAAATAAAATCCCTAATGCAAACAGAATGTATAAAAAAAGTTATGCCTGGGCTTATCAGATCATGATTTAAACCCTTGTACATGGACTGCTCTCCAAACGGGTGATGCTTCCTCTTCCCCAAGGTTAGCTAGAGTCTTTGCAGATGCTTGACACAGCCAGAACATCCTACTAAAACAAGGATATGTTTTTCTCTGAGGTTTAGGAGGTTACACAGGCCACAATGGAGAAGATGTGTAGTATAACTAATTTTCCCTATAAACTTTTCCATGAAAAATATAATTTATATTCTTGGTGCAAGAAAGGAAGAGCACATTCTATCTATGGAAAAAGCAACCTGGTTGGGAAGTCTCATATGAAGCTAAGATGGGGCAAATGGGCTCGTGTTGAGCACTGAAATTCTCTAGCTTCAGATTTTTCCAAAGTTCTACTTTACAAATTTAAGGGTAAGGAAAAGAGTCTTAAAGGGAAGTAGGTGGCTTGTGATTTATGAAATCATTGAGTCATCTCTCCTGCCCTCAGTTTGTGTACAGTGTCTCTGCATCCCTACCACCATTCTAGGTTGTCATTGTCTCTTATCATGTGTATTACACAAGCTTTTGATGTTCCTCTCACTTCCCTGAATTCTATAAGCCAGAGTTATTTTTCTAAAGCATGTAATATGAGAGGCATTATATAGCATGGTGGTTAGAAGTTTGGATCTGCAATATAGCACTTAAAAAGCAAGCCATAAAACTATCAAAATCATCCTCAAGTAACTTAGTTGCATGCATGCTAGAACGAAGTCCAACATATTTTAAAGGAATAAAAAAATCCAGCACTCAATAATGTAAAATTCACGATGTCTTCTGTCCAAGAAAACATTACCACTTTAGCAAAGAAATGGGAAAATATCCAAAATCAAGAAAACTAAGTCAATAGAAATATACCCAGAAATGAAAGATATAGAATCAGCAGACTAGGAACTTAAAGTATCTATTTTAAATTTAGCAAATAGGTTCAAAGATGTAAAGGAAAACCTAAGCATAATGAACAGACACATAGGAAATTAAAATTGGAGAGGAAATGTATTATTATCTGTGTATGTCTCTCTAACCTCTTGCCTCTTCATCTGTTTCTATCTCTCAAGCTGTGATTGTCTTGGCATTATTATTTTTTTATATTTCTCTCCTATGGAAATCTCTCCATCCACCTGTCTTTATAAATGGACACATTGCAACCAAATATAAAAAAATCTTTTGGACATTCAACATTATTAGAAGAAAACTGAGAATGATTTTGGGGGGAAATCCCATCCTTATGATAAGGGAAATTATTTATCTTTAACTTAACTTGGTTGAATAATAATTCTCCAAATCTGCATTTCTTAAAGTCATTATCAATACAAGGCCTATATTATATATATTTAGAAAAAAAAAAGAAGTCTTGGAGTAGCACTGTCTGTGCCTCTCTGGTCTTACCATTGTGGTATAAGCTTTTTGGACTTCCACCTACCAACATCTGCATTTCTGCCTGATACTGTCTATGAAGGATGGGCATGGGACATTGGCAGTTCTAGGGAATTAAGCATCCCCTCCATGCAGTAACCAATAAATGTGTTAGTGTATAAGTGTCCTTTTAGGAGGATCAGTGGGAACTTACTTGAAAAGTCATCATTTATCAGCCTCCTTCCCTTACCGGCCTTGTTTACCTTCCCCTACTCACTCCATGTTTTCTGGGATCACCTCCCAAACAACAACGTTCACTAGCATTCTATTCTCAAGGTCTGTTTTCTGGGGGAACCCAAACTAAGACAGCACCTGAGTTGAGCCTGTGGCTTCTAAGATAGAAGAGTGTATAGAACCTGGAAGCAGAGAGGAGCTGCCTCTTACTGGGAGGTCACATTCTCTAGGTGGATGTGTGATGAGGGTTAAAGTTGCTTTGGAAAATGTCATAGGAAGATACCACATTGGAGACCAGCATGCCTTCTCTTATTACTTCAACACAGTAAGATTTTCTTGGGTTAGGACTGATGTCTTTATTTGTTTATTTGTTTGAGAACCTGATAAAATAGTTGGCTTAATTTTGGGGACTATTATGTATCAAAAATTAAAACTTTGAACACTGGAATGATAACAAGAGCTGCTCCTACTGTGAGGAAGGGAACAGCACGGCCAGTTCCTGTCTTTTGCTCTTTCCAGGACATTTTGGCCACTGAGTAGAATGCAGGGAGCTGTTCTTTCACTGTTTGAATAGTTATCCAGGTCTTTCCTTTCTTCTTTCTTTCTCACCATACCCGAATTCCTCAGATGAGTATGGTTTGAAAATGAGGATCAAGTTAACTCATACTCAAGTTAACTCATAACTCATTTGGATTCAGACTCTATAATTTATTTGCCACCCAATCAAGCTACTTAACCTCTCTAAGTCCCAGTTTACTCATGTGTCAAAAGGAAATAATATTAGAGAACATCTCATATATTTGTTATAAGAATTAAATAACAGATGTAAACTATTTAGCAAGTGTATAGCATTTATTAAACCTATGTTAAGGCTAACTACTAATATTTTCCCATTGTTGGTACCCTGTCACCACTCCCCAGGGCTTTCTTTCCTCTTTCTTACATCACCATTGATATTTATCTTCATTATTCACTTTTGCTACCGAGACCTGAGAGTTGGCAGGCTGCGTAATGAATAATTTTCTTTCATTTAGCTTAGATTGCTGACAGTGTATTTCATTAACTTTTGCTCCAGTGCCTACAGACTGGGATTTCAGGTAAATTGTTTGTGGTCTGTGCTGGGATTTATTTTTTAGTTGGACATATTTCTTTCTAACCTGAAAACTTGAGGTAAAAATAAAGCAGGTGCTAAGAGAAATGAAAGTCTTAAAAGTAGCCTGGAGGACCTTTATTTTGCAAGAGTCTCCTCTCTCTTTCAAAGAATTTTGACTCAACTAAGAAGATTTACTTTTCTCTTGTCCCTAAAAAGAAATACATCTCCTGAAAGAGTGGAGATGACAGTAACTATATAATAGATGATGAATGTGCAGACTACACTTCAAAGGAGAGCCAACCACCAATGTGATAGGACACTTTGCTTTTGAAAATAAACAAAGAGAGGCCCCTGTTGTATTTGGATGTGTAGATTGCCTGAGGTACTAAAATGCTACTTAACAAAGATACAGAATAGATTCAAGCTTCTCCACCAAATCTAGTTTTAAAAAATATATTCAAGTTGCTGAACAATTTGAGTTACTTTTAGAAAAGTTTGATTCAATAGTACGTTATCCTATTTAATGTTAGTCTGTGCTTGCAAAATGTTGCAGCGAAAGAAGAAACTATGTCTGTCGGAGGGAACAGCATTCAGTAGATTCATGAATTGAGGAAGATAAAAATTTTCTTTTTTTAAAGATTTTATTTATTTATTTATTTTATTTTATTTTTTTAAAGATTTTATTTATTTATCTGACAGATAGAGAGACAGCGAGAGAGGGAACACAAGCAGGAGGAGTGGGAGAGGGAGAAACAGGCTTTCCGCTGAGCAGGGAGCCCGATGCGGGGCTCGATCCCATGACCCTGGGATCATGACCAGAGCTGAAGGCAGACGCTTAACAACTGAGCCACCCAGGCGCCCCTTTATTTATTTTTTGACAGAAAGAGAGACAGTGAGAGGGGGAACACAAGCAGGGAGAGTGGGAGAGGGAGAGGCAGGCTTCCCGCCGAGCAGGGAGCTTGATGCGGGGCTTGATCCCAGGATCCTGGAATCATGACCTGAGCCGAAGGCAGACGCGTAATGACTGAGCCACCCAGGTGCCCCGAAGAAGATAAAAATTTATTAATGAATTAGATTCTGCTTTGACTTCTATTGTGAAAGGTAATTAGTTTATCTTTGTTTTGGTTTAATTATAGGAACATACCTTAAGTAGACTCCTGCTGTGAAATGATAAAATGTATGAAATTAAAGGACAAATGGGGGAAATCAACATCTTAGATTTAATATAGTACACTAAAGATTTAATTAATGCAGAACATGTCACTGATATCAGATGGCTGGCATTGACAGACTATACTGTGACTAATATTTCAGCTCATATTTTTCTCTACTCCAGACTTGAGAGAATCATGGGATTCTTTCTAAAGCTTGTGACATATTTTTGATGCATTTGTCACTAGTCTTTGTGTTTGAGGATGATGCTATTGAGGGTATGTGAGTATGCAGGTGGATGTTCACATGTTCTTTCCACATTGTTGTCATGTGACTAACCTTTTCTGTGGTCAGAGGTTTTTTTGATTTTTGTTTTTCATTTTTTTTTTGAGGGGGTCTATGGTTATAGCTGACATTCGTGCTTGGATTCATGATTGGCACATATGATTGTTCAGACTCAATAGCTGTAGACATCCTATTTCCATATAACTATGACCAGCTCATTGCTGTGCATTCCCACACCTACCTTCTCTCATGCCTCCATGCCTGTATTTGACTGCTGACCATAATGCAGCTATTTGTATTTAAATGCAATGTGAAAAGAAAATAAGGTCCATATCATGGTGACTTATGTCACTCAACAAATGTTTCCCCTTCACTGCATGGAAGAAAGCAAAAATCAAACGGTAGCCTACATTTCAAGAGCATGCATTACGTAGTTGACCACTCTTTATGTAATAAAGTTGAGTATCAAGAATAAATAAATGGATAAGTTTCATGGTCTCATGAACTACATCTTCATATCCTTTATCCCTTTTGGGTTTGCTCATTGGCAACACAACATTCCCTACAGGACGTATTACAAGTCGACAAGACACAGGGGGATCTAGCAGGTGGGACTTGTCTAATTTGGAGAAATCTTCTACCTTAGGTTGAAATTTTATCACACACCATTTGGTGGTGACATACCTACCTAAGCTTTTTGGGACACAGATCCTCTGTGTGGTGTTCTTGGCATCTATGATGCCCTTTTGTCTTGATCTGTTTGGGCTGCTTAACAAAATACATAGACTGATGGCTTAAACAAGAGAAATTAATTTCCCATAGTTCTGGAGGCTGGGAACTCCAAAATCAAGGTGCCAACAAGGTAAGTTTCCTCCTGGGGCCTATTCTCTTGGCTTGTAGGTGGCTGCCATCTCACTGCATGCTAATATGGCTTTGTTTTTTGCACATGTGAGTAGAGGGAGAGCAAACTTTATGTCTCTCCTTCTAAGGGCACCAATCTCCTCATGAAGCCCTACCTTTATGACCTCATCTAACACTAATTAACTCCCAAAGCCTCCATCTTCAAATATGATCACATTTTGGGTCGGTGCTTCTATATACAAATTTTGGGAGGACATTACCATTCAGTCTGTAGCACCACTGTTTGCTGAGGAAGCCTTTATGGGCAACTTCAAGGGCTTAAGAGCTAGGCTCTGCCTGGGACTAGGTGGCTTAGGTATGGTGGAGATAGAGGAGGAACAGGAGGGGGATTTGGATTATTAAAGAAGTGACTCATGTAGCATGAAAACAGCCATCCTAGATTTATTACACCCTCCCAGAAAACCCCGTTAGTATGAAATACAGAATTCAAGAGAAAATCAGATTCCAATTAAAGAAGGAAAATAACTCATTCTGCCTCCAAGGAACAGAGCACTGTGAACACTTAACTACCTGATGGTTGAGGGAGAGGCTAGTGAAAAGTTTAATTGCTTCATTTGTCACTCATGTACCTTGCCTTTCCCTGTTTTCTGTCCCAGTCCTTCTCCTTCTCTTAAATTGTCTTTCCATGACCATTCCTCATTTCCCCTTACCTGACAGTGTCTTTATATTTCTCCTTCTTGATTTGAATTATGTGTCAGTGCTTTCTAGGAAGCAATGGCTGATTTGGGTTCTACAAGGAGACTCCACTCAGAACTAGTATTTCTACCTGCTGCTGCATATTCAGATGAAGGTGTGGCAGCCTCCTTTGACTCATTATGTCCCTCTGAACTCTTCTTTCTCAAAATTGCTTCTTTCATATCGGTCATCTCTTTCTCTTTGGTCATCTATGGGAGAGATTTTCTTTCCATTTTCACTCTCTTTTTCAACTCCTCCAGCTAATTGCTCATGAAATCATATCAATTTTAGACTCTCATAACCCTCTTTCCCCTTGTCAGACAACTGGATCCTCCCTCTACTGCTTAATCTCTCCCTCCCTTATTTTTTTGTCAGAATTAATATAGTACCTAGCTAGCTGTTCTCCCTTTCTCCAGCCTTGCCAATTTCAAATCCACCTTCCACAATTTTAGTGTGGTTTTCCTAAAATGCACATATAATTGTGCCTCTCTGCTAAAAAAATCCTTTAGTAGTTCTTTGACTCTCATAGAATTAAGCTCAGACTCCCTAGGTTGGCATACATGGATCTCTTTATGATCCAGCCAGCCTGCTTTCTGGCTTCAGATTCTATCACTTTACTTTTATCATCTTTCCTTTTGCCATATTGAGCCACTCATATTTTCCCAAAGTATCATGTTTTGCCAAACTCTTCCTTTGCATGTGGTGTTCCCTTTGCCTGGAATGCTTCTTTCTCAATTCTTTATCTAGCAAACTCATTTTGAGACTTCAAGATCAGGGTCAAACATCACCTCCCTTTGGAACTGTTTCTCCCTGACTATTCTCTCTTCCTTTTTTCCTCACTCCACTCAAGATAAGTTAACTACACCTCCTTTATGCATTACTTTTTACTCTATATTATAGTATTTTTTAATCTGAATTTTTTTTGATATTTCTGCAGGACTCTGAGATAATCATTTTTTGCCCTTTTTTTCTTGGGGACTAGCTCAGTGCTTGGTACATAGTTGGTGATTAAATATGTTGATTGAGTGAATGAATAAATGAATTCATGAGTAAAATGAAAAATCTTTGAATAAACTGCTGATTTGTCAAAGATTTCTTGTTTTTATTTATTATATTTACATATTTATTGAACAACTGATTTCTCCATGAACTTGATGACCTTTATACCTAAAGGTTTAGAAGGGTCTGGAATTACTTTTCTCTCTGAGGCACAATGGACATTAAAAACTAAGTACATCCTTATAGGTGAAAAAAACAAACAAGGAGACTAACACTGGTTTTAGTATTTTTCCATTGGAAATCATGGCTTCATGTATCACTGTCCTATCAGAAAAATGTGTTTCTAGATTTGAAAGGATGGAAGCGTAACTGTATAGCTAAGAATCAAACACATCTGAAATTCACTCTCCTCTACTAGTACATTTTTTCCCCTCACTGTGAAAACAACTTTATTGTTGTTTTTATTTGTATAATTAGCTTATGCTCTTTGGAATAATCTGAATAATGCACAGAAGTGTATAAAATATCCTAAAAACTCACTTAAAATCCTTCCATCCTGAGATAATTCCAATAGCCATTTGTTGACATTTTTACATCCTCTTTAGATACATATCCATATCCATATATTGTTTGACAGAGATGAGATTATTTCAGATATGATATATTTGGGGATATCTTTTTTTTTTTTAAAGATTCATTTATTTGACAGAAAGAGTGAGAGAGGGAACGCAAGCAGGGGAAGCTGGAGAGGGAGAAGCAGGCTCCCCGCTGAGCAGGGAGCCCAATGTGTGGGGCTCGATCCCAGGACCCTGGGATCATGAGCTGAGCCGAAGGCAGATGCTTAATGACTGAGCCACCCAGGCGCCCCTTGGGGATATCTTTTTAAAAATTCAATCTTCTTCTGTTATTTTACTTCACTGCTTCTCTTCTGCATGCCCTTTCATTTGCATCAACCCTTCTTTCCATTCCAGAAAATCCATGATAACTACCTTGTGGATGAGGTCCTGGTAGAGGACAGGCAGGCAGGCAGGAATGAATGAATGAATAAATGAATGAAGTAATGAAGTAATTTTTTTAATAAAAAAATATTCTAGAAATTTCTCCTAGTTTCTTGTTATAGATCCAATTTATTATTTTATTGCTTATTTCTAAGGGATTCGTTGTGTTTTTGTCTATTTATTTAGACTTTGTGATTTCAATTGGCCACTTGGACCAAGTCTGCTTTGAATATCATTGGGTAGGTGACCATGATGTTCCACAAACTATTGCTTCAATCTTTTTCAGATAAATTCCAAGGAGAGGTACTGATGTGTGAAAGAGTGTGGATTTTAACTTATAAAAGAACAAAGTTGATCTTTTAAATGTTACTTTTCACATTTCTATTTATAATGAAAGAGAACATTTTTGGGGAACCTCACTTCGACATTCTCACAATTAGTAGATGCTTTCGTTCTCTTTAACTTTTTGCCAGTCTGGTAGATCTAAAATGGTAGCTCATACATTTTAAAATTTGCATTTCTCAGATTATTAGGGGTGCTAAACATATGTTCACATGTATTTGGCAAAAATATTCTGTAAATTACCGGTTCAGAGCCTTGGCTTTCTCTTCTCCTCTTCTTTAAAAAAAAAAAATTGTTATTTTGAAATAATTTTAGACTTATAAAAGATATGTGTATAACTTCACTGGTGAAGTTAAACCTTGATCACTTGACTAAGGTGGTATCTGCCAGTTTTCTTTATTGAAAAGTTACCATTTTTCCCTTTGACATTAATAAATATTTTGGAGAGAGATACTTTGAGGCTATGCAAATATCCTATTTCTTCTGAAACTTTTGCCCACTAATTTTAGCATTCATCAGTGGATTTCACCTATAGTAATTATTACTATGCTATTCTAATAGTGTTTTTATATTTCCTTCATCCCTTCTATATTAATTAAAATTCTTCTGTAAGGAGGAGATACCACTTCTTACCGATTTATTTACTTATTCCATAATTTGTTTATATCAGTATATCCTCATGGAAATTTATTTTCTTCTTTGTATTATAATCCCATAGTAACATTATTTTCTTGTACAAATTATTACAGATTTGGCCATTGGGAACTCCGTTCATATCCTTTGCTGGAAGAACTTCTTTAGATAATTCTTGAAGAGTAGATCTGCTGGAAATAAATTCCCAGTCTTTGCTTGTCTGAGAACATCTTTATTTTTCCTCACTTTGGAAAGGCATTTTTAACACTCACTTCTCTCACACCCCATTCTTTCCCTTTTCCCTGGCAACTACTAATCTGTTCTCCATTTCTATAATGTTGTTATTTCAAAAATGTTCTGTAAATGGAATCAGACAGTAAGTAATCCTTTGGGATTGCTTTATTCACTTGCTAAAATTCTCTGGAAATTGATCCAGGTTGTTGTATACGCCAAGAGTTTGTTCTTTCTCCTTCTCTTTTCTTTTTTCTTTTCTTTTCTTTTCTTTTTTCTTTTCTTCCTTTCCTTTCCTTTCCTTTCCTTTCTTCTCTCTCTCTCTCTCTCTCTTTTCCTTTGCTGAGCAGTATTTCGTGGTATGGATGTATCTTAGATTGTTTACCTGTTAAAGTACATCTGGGTTGTTTAAGATTTTGGCTTTGTGTATAGGGTTTTTTTTTTTTTTTATGTGAATGTATCTTCATTTCTCTGGATAAATGACTAGGAATTGCAGTTGCTGTGCTATGTGACATAAGAAACTGCCAAACTGTTTTCCAGAGTGATTGTACCATTTTATATTTCCATCAACACTGTATGAGTGATCCATTTATTCTGCATCTACCAGTATTTGGTGGTGTTACTGTTTTTCTTTTGAGCCATTCTGATGGATGTGTAGTAATATATCATTGTGGTTTGAGTTTTTATTTTCCTAATGGCTCATAATGTTAAAAATCTTTTCATGTGCTTATTTTCTATCTGTATATCTTTTTCAGTAAAATGTCTTTTGTGTCTTTTGCTTGTTTCCTAATTGGACTGTTTTATTACTAGAGTGTTTTGAGAGATTTAATATGTGCTAGATACTAGTTTTTGGTTGGATGTGTGGTTTGCATATATTTTTTCCTAGTCTGTAGCTTATCTTTTCATCTTTTTAACAGGATCTTTCACCTTGCAAAAGTATTTAATTGTGACGAATTCCAATTTGTCAATTTTTCCTTTTGTGAATTGTGTTTTTGGCGTCAAGTCTGTAATTTTATTTTCTTTGAAGTTCCCTATCCCTTCTGACTTCTTTTGAATTATTTCGATATATTTTAGAATTCCTTTTTAGTTTAGCTATTAGTTTTTTAACTATACTTTTTGTATTTTTAGTGGTTCTGTAGGGATAAAACTGCTGCCATGTCCTTTATTTTAATAGTCTACTTAGAATTGATATTTTAATACTGCTCATAAACTGTAAAAAATTTTTTTACTTCAACTTTTAATACATTCTTTGTCGTCTTTCATTTTATAGTTGTCAAAGGTATTACATCTACATAGAGAAAAAAACCCATAAGAAAATATTATAATTTTGCATTAACCTCTTACGCATTTTAAAGAAATTAAGAGGAAAAATAATCTTATATTAACATAGATATTTTTCATTTTAAATATTCTTCATTTCTTATGGAAGGTCTGATTTTCACTCTAGTATTTCTTCAGCTTGAAGAAATTCTTTTAGCACTTTGCATAGTGCAGGTTTACTGGCAACAAATTTGCTTAGTTTCATTCACCTAAAACAATCTTTATTTTGCCTTCATTCTTTGAAGACTATTTTTACTGCATGTAGAATTCTAAGTTGATCTCTTATTTTATTTTCATTCAGTACATTAAAGATGTGCTTCTAGTGTCCTCTGGTTTCTGTGATTTTTGATTTGCTCTTCTCCTTATATCATGTCTTTTATTTTTGACTGGCTTCAAGATTTTCTCATTATTTTTGATTATCGACAGTTTGAATATGATTTTCCTAGATGTGGTTTTCTTCATATACATCCCATTTGGAATTCGCTGAGCTTGCTGAATCTGTAAATTTATGTATTTCATCAGATGTGGATAGTTTGCTACCATTATTTTTTTAAAGTATTCTTTCTATCTATTTCTACTTCCTTTCCTTCAGCAATTTCAGTAACAGATATATTAAGAACTTTTGATATTGTCTAACACTTCTCTGAGTCTCTGTTGATTTTTAAAACATT
Source organism: Phoca vitulina (assembly GCF_004348235.1). Taxonomy (NCBI): domain Eukaryota; kingdom Metazoa; phylum Chordata; class Mammalia; order Carnivora; family Phocidae; genus Phoca; species Phoca vitulina. The sequence continues at coordinate 7,268,505 of NW_022589731.1, read as the reverse complement.
ATTTTCTTCAGGGCGCCTGGGTGGCTCAGTTGGTTAGGCGACTGCCTTCGGCTCAGGTCATGATCCTGGAGTCCCTGGATCGAGTCCCGCATCGGGCTCCCTGCTTGGCGGGGAGTCTGCTTCTCCCTCTGACCCTCCCCCCTCTCATGTACTCGCTCTCTCATTCTCTCTCAAATAAAAATAAATAAAATCTTTAAAAAAAAAAAAAATAAAAAAAAGATTTAAAAAAAAAAAAAAACAAAAAACAAAAACATTATTTTCTTCAGATTAGATATTTTCTATTAATGTATTTTCAAGTTCACTGACTGTTTCCTAATACCTTCAAGGTAACTTTTTTTCAAAGATTGTACTTTTTACTTCCAATACTACATTTGTTCATTTTTAATATTTTCTGTTTCCATGTTGAGACCTCCTTGTTTTTCATTCATTATGAGAATATTTTGTTTTACCCCCTTGAACAAGGTTGTAAGAGCTATTTTAAAAGTATAAAAGCTATTTTAAAAGTTATTCCAACTACTAGGGTATCTTGGATTGGATTTTTAATTATCATTTTCCCTTGAGAAAGGGTGACATTTTCTTTTCTCTTTTTATGTTGAGTAATTTTAGTTTGCATCTTGAATACTATAGATATGTTTTTGAGACTCTGGATTCTGTTAATTTTCTGTGAAGAATATTACTGTTTTTATTTAAACAGGCGATTAGTTTGATTAGACTCAAACTGAAAACTCTTTTGGATAGAGTGAGTAGTGGTTAATAACCTAGATTCTAGTTCAGATTGCTTCTAGCCTATATTGTGCATAAATAATTTAACAGCCAAACAAAGATTTTAGCAGAGTTTATACAGTGTATTTGGCTTTTGCATTCTTTAGTACTCTGCTTTCTAGGATTTAGCTCTTGCTGGTGATGCTGGCTATGTCAGGCAGCTCGCTCAGTTTTCTCTGGCCAGAAGCATGGCAGACCTTCCCGACGAGGTCTAGTCCCTCTATACCATGGCACAACTACAGCTATCCTCAGAGCAAAGTCCCATAAATGGGACATTCATCCAGGAGATGCCATTTCATCCAGGTTTTGACTCCTTTCCCAAATCTGCCTGACTTTCTTCAGTCTCCACAGCTCTTCATACCATTAGTGTGTTTAAATTAGGGCTGCATTTAGTTTCTTTAAGGGATGGTATTGATTTGCCAACTTGTGATGGTAGTAACCTGGATTGATTTAGTTGTTCCAGGTTGTTGAACTCAAGGGTTTATTTCTTTTAAAATTTCCCAGGAATTCAAAAGTTACCTGGGATGAAGATATGCTAGCTTATTAGTTAATAGCTCAGACTTTAGACTCAAGCATGCAAATCCGTGCTCCACAAATTTTTAAACTATTGACCTTGGGGAAGTTGTTTCATCTCTTCCAGCCTCACCTTTTTTTTTTTTTTTTAAAAAGATTTTTATTTATTTATTTGGGAGAGAGAGCGTGAGAGACAGCACGAGCAAGGAGGAGGGCAGAGGGAGAAGCAGACTCCCTGCTGAGCAGGGAGCCCGATGTGGGACTCGATCCCAGGACCCTGGGATCATGACCTGAGCCGAAGGCAGCCATTTAACCGACTGAGCCACCCAGGTACCCCGCAGCCTCACCTTTTATCACCTATGAAATGGGGATAAAATCAGTATCCTTCTAATATAGTTGTTGATTGAATTATAAAACACTCGAATTATGTATAGCATCTATGATATACTCAATGAAGATTTGCTTTTTGTTATTACTATACCCTTGTACCACCCCAAATCACCTACTATTTCGGAATTTGAAGCAACACTGTCTTGATTGAGAGCCCAAAGGAATAAGATACATGATGGTTGGATAGTGACTAGAAAAGAAAAGTCACTGCTTGTAGTTATAGGGATGCGGTGGGAATAGGCCAAATGGTGTTCCCCAGCACTGGGTCGCAGGCTACATGAAGGTACCAGATTCCGGAATTTGGGGAGAAACAAAGGTGTGAGAAGGAGTGAGGGTAGACAGAGAAAGGAAAACATATTCCATTTCAGTTTTGCTAAGGTCTGAAACTATTAAGAAGAAAGTGGCTGGTACAACCACATAAATGTAACCTCTTCTTTCAGCTGAGAGAATGCCTTCTTTCTTTGGCTATGGCATAGCTGGGATGTGGTCCTGAGGGAAAGAGGAAAGAGAAGATAAAGAAACTTGAAGGACTGAGCTGTGGCTCTCAGTGCTCTATACCCTGCAAGTCAATGATGCTGACAGTCAAAGAGTTGCCACCGTTTCCCTAAGGTGATCTGTTTACGGAAGTCCAAAGCCAACATTGTTTTGGAGAGGCCAGCAGGATTATTGGCCCATCTGGGACAAAGCGCTCTTTTGAGCAAAGCTGTCTCAAGTAGTGCAATCCTCATCAAATTACATTCCTTTTTACTGGACAGTGTCATCTTCTATTTATGAGCATTTCTTGAGCATTTTCCAGCTGCCAGGCCCTATAGGTAGTACTTTACATGTCTTATCACATTTAATTCTTAAAATCCTTCTCTCAAGTCTGCCTGAGAATTTATTACATAAAACCTAGCTTTTATAAATAATTTCCCAAATCCCAGATTCCCAAATTCAACAACTCCCTGCAACTGTTTTGTTCCGTTTTCCCAAGGCAGCCTCTTAATTCTTCCCCAATTCAAAAGGAAACATTTTTTTTCTCTGACAGCCATAGCACACTAATGATAAAGACCCAGAGTACCCCAGTGAATAAGGCAAAGGAGGAAGCAGGAGGCTTGACACTCACCCCAAATTTCATCTCATAATTTTTCTCTACATTACATTTATTAACAAATTTCTCAAAACTGAAGTGTGCATGAGAGAGAGAGAGAGAGAGAGAATGATAAGTAGCTTGTAGACTATGTTGCTTGAGGTGAAAGAGTGTGAAGTTGATAGAAACAGGAATTTGGCTGGCTTCCTTGATAAAAACCTACTATTTCCATTTGTGAAGGTTACACACAAGAGAACAGCCCAGGAATGTTTCTCTCATTGTGAGTTTTTTCTTTTATGCTTAACAACTCTACATGTACAAAATGCATTTAACAAAATGGTTACCTTGGGTTTTAGAATTTGTAATACTGAAAAGCAGCAATTAAGACCTCCTGTGACTCATACAATATGCAATAAGGGGTTTTGAGTAAGATGGAAAAATAGGAGGGAAAATTCGTGCTCTTCTCAGGGAAATATTGCTGACATATTTAGTAATAATGAAATATAATACCTCCTTGGGGCAAAACTAAAACCCATTGTGCAGTGAAAGAATAGATCCATTTAATTTGTTTAGGTTTCTTTGTTCATTTTGTGTTTCTTGTTAAATACAGGTTATGACCAGTATTACTAATGTCTAAATGGTTGAGGGGAGGCATGGTATAGAGAATTGGTTTTCCCAGCCAGATTTTGGAAGGTGAGATGTTTATGCAAAAAGTGACTTCTCCCCCTTTGCTATAAGAATATACAAAAGTCAGCAGGAAAACAGCTTCCTTTAATATCACCTATGTTCTCCTAGATACACATAAAGTTAAGGGTATAGTTTTGTCTCTGTTCTTAATGGTTTAGCTTCATAAAATTGCCACATTTCTGGCCTTTTCTCAGGAAACATGTCACAACACAACCCTCTAATGTTGACCACTTCATGGGATCCTCACTTATTATTGGTAGGATTGCTGATAAAATACAGGGTCCCAGTTAAATTTGATTTCAGATTAACTACATATAATTTTTTATTATAGGTATAATTATGTCTCATGCAATAGGTGAATCATACCAAAAACGTATTTGCTGTTTATTTGAAATTCAAATGTGGGGCGCCGGGGTGGCTCAGTCATTACGCCTGGGTGGCTCAGTCGTTAAGCATCTGCCTTCTGCTCAGGTGATGGTCCCAGGGTCCTGGGATGGAGCCCCACATCGGGCTCCCTGCTCCACGGGAAGCCTGCTTCTCCCTCTCCCACTCCCCCTGCTTGTGTTCCCTCTCTCACTGTCTCTCTCTCTCTGTCAAATAAACAAATAAAAAAATATTAAAAAAAAATTCAAATGTAACTGGACATCATGTCTTCTCATTAGCTAAATCTGGCTTTCTGAAGTTCTGGTTATTCTTGTGCAGAGAGTGATGGTGAGAGAGGGCTGGGTGTCTCGTGAAGTTAAGCTCCAGAGGGCAGGCTCTAGACTCAAAGAAACAGACCATTAGTTGGACTTCAATTGGCCTTGAAATGATGCAATTTTAATGGTGCTTCTAAAAACCCCTAAAGTAAAATTTAAAAATTGTGCTGCATGTATGGACACAGTGTAGTTGGAAGTGAATGATGATGACATTTTGTACTCAGTGCTGAGTTCCAGAAGAGTTAAAAAAAATTTTTTTTTTTAAAGATTTTATTTATTTATTTGACAGAGAGAGACACAGCAAGAGAGGGAACACAAGCAGGGGGAGTGGGAGAGGGAGAAGCAGGCTTTCCTCTGAGCAGAGAGCCCGATGCGGGGCTCGATCCCAGGACCCTGGGAGCATGACCTGAGCCGAAGGCAGACGCCTAGCGACCGAGCCACCCAGGCGCCCCCCCAAAAAATTTATTTTTAGGAAGAGTGGGAGGGAGGAAAAAAGCACATTATATCAAATTTATTTTCCTGAATAAAATAATAATGATAATTATGGTATTAGAAGATACCGTTTAACAACCACTCAGTATTATTGCATGTTTCTATAGAAGAGATGCTCTAGTTTAAGATAACAGCTATTGGCATATTTTAATCTGCCTAGAAGTTATTGCTTATCATTTGACATTTGAGAATTTGCCTGTTCACTCTAAATCCTGTTCACATGTTGATGGGCTAAAGTACTTGCTGTTTACCCCTATTAGCAAATTTAAAATTTTTATTGGCTTTTGGGAGCAAACAGATGTAACAATTTTCAGAAAATGGTAAGTACAGAATACTAAAATATCTACAGAGATGTATATATGGAAAATACTGAGGCAGAGGTTCTAAAACAGCAAATGCAGCAAACCCCGAAGTACACTAATCTAACTGCAAACTAACTTTCATAAGCTCCACGGAGGGAAATGGGAGCAGAAAAATAGGAACAGCTCATGACTATATGCCCTCATTTAATTTTTATCCTTTTGAAAAAAAAATGTTAGGCAGGAATCATATTACTCTAATTTGATGTTTGGGATAACTGACGTAGAGTGGTCAAGTGAATTTTCCCAAAATGTTAGTAACTTAGAGACTAAGCCATCAACTGTGGTTCTTAAGCTCTTTTAGGATATAGAACCTTTAAAAGTTATTTGAAAGCTATAGACCTTTTTCAGGTAGGGTGGAGGGTAATTTTGCATAAATTGGTGAAATTCTGTGGCTCATTTCAGGGAATTCTCAGCTCCCTGAAGCCTTTGGAGTCTGTGTTAAGGACCTTTTTTCACCTGGTGGTCATGTTCCAAACTCTTGACTCTGTCAAGCTTTAGGGGATGATAGTTTCAGAACCCAGCAAAGTGCTATGATTTCATTGATAAGAGGAATTCTTGATCTCAGGAAACAAAACTGAGAGTTGCTGGAGTGGTCGGGGTGGGAGGGATGGGGTGGCTGGGTGATAGACATTGGGGAGGGTATGTGCTATGATAGCGCTGTGAATTGTGTAAGACTGTTGAATCACAGACCTGTACCTCTGAAACAAATAAGTTAAAAAAAAGAAGATAGTAGGAAGGGAAAAATGAAGTGGGGGAATCGGAGGGGGAGACGAACCCCATGAGAGACTATGGACTCTGAAAAACAAACTGAGGGTTCTAGAGGGGAGGGGGTGGGGGGATGGGTTAGCCTGGTGATGGGTATTAAAGAGGGCATGTTCTGCATGGAGCACTGGGTGTTATACGCAAACAATGAATCATGGAACACTACATCAAAAACTAATGATGTAATGTATGATGATTAACATAACATAATAAAATAAAAAACAAAAGCAAAAGGTGGAGAAGAGATTAAATTCAGGTATTGTGTATAGGTGTTTGAAGCCCATTTGCAAAATGAACTGTGAACAGCATCCTAACAATGACTAATATGGTTAAGCTCTTAATCTACAATGTCTGGCGTGTAAGTCTGGGATAAGAACTGGAAACCTCCATGTTGCGATGTCCTGGTGCTGGGGCTCCTGAATGTAGGGTGGTGGTGTAGCAGTAGTTTTTGACAAAGCTTTTAGCAGTCTACAATGAACTGGAAAAAAAAATAAAGACAAGTGAATTCTTTATAAAAATAACTGCACTCTAAAGTTATATCCTTGCATTGTTTTTCTTTTCTGGGAATAGATATATTTTTTTAATGACATGGTCACGTTACAAAGCGAAGCAGTGGCAGGAATGCAAGCTCTGGTGCCAGATTCATAGCCTGGTTCTGTCACTACTAAATGGTCACATAGGACACAGTATGAACCTCTTTTAACGTGAAGTTCCTTATATGTGAAATGGAAATGATAATGGTACCCACCTTAAAGGCTGTTGTGCTGATAAAATAAGTTAGTATATTTAGAACACAGAATAAGTGTCTGGAACATGCTAAGTCCTCAGTAACAGCTAGCTGATAATTACATTGTTTGATTATATATATATATATACACACACACACACACACACATTTATATATCATAAAAGGATATATAAATATTCTTTAATGGCAAAAATACTTGGAAATCCTAGGTAGATCCCCCAAATTCTCTTAAATCTAAATATCTAAGAATCATTGTTTTAGTATGCAAAAATAGTAAAAGGTAAAAAAAAAAAAAAAAAGGAGAGAAGAAACATGATGAGAAGAAAAAAGTAATCTGGTCCTGATACCCCAGATCCCCTAGGCTTTAACCTCCTGCTCCTCCTCCTCAAGAAATAGCCTCTTTGCCTAGATGAGGTTGAGAGGGACAGGAACATGTAATTTCACATGCGTTGGACTTCGGATTTTGTTACCTGGTATTAATTTTTTGCCTCCCCTACCAGGATGCCAGCTTTATGAGAAAACCATCTAGTCTGTTTTGCTTGCTGCTTCTTGCCCAACATTTGGAGCAGTGCACAGGACAGAGTAGACAGCCAAATTTGATGAATAAATGAATGTAAAGTTGATGAATCAAATTAAGTGCCCGATGCCATCAGCATGGGTTTATGTTAATCATGTAGGCTCTCTGGCCTCCCTTGGCACTAAGTGTTCCCAATGGGCCTGCTAGATAAAGCCATGGTCTGCCCAAGCTAGACCAAAAGCCATTACTGGGTGGGTGCAGTTGGAACATTCTTTGTAGCCTGGCAGCAACACAGTGCAAAGAACAGTTCCAGTTTTTTTCCCTCCCCACTCTTCTCTCAGTAGAAGAGTGAAATTCAGCTTTCAGGATGACATAACCTAATAACTTACCAGCCACAGGTAACTGGTTACAGTTGGTTTTTAAAGTCAAGTAGCTGCCAACTAAATATTAAAAGATATTTGTCTTTATTCAAGTGAATAGAAGAGCTTTACCTTGGATGAATATATAATGGTGAGATGGGAAACAAAGCTATTATCTATGGTTTAAAATAGCTGTGTTTATGAAAAAGAATAATGTCATGCCCATTTCAAGGACTAAACTGCTTTTTGATAAGTGTTTTGGGTGTATGAAGGTTATATTTCTTTTATCATCATGAAGTAAAATACATTTATGTCCTTTTTTTCTTTTTTTTATTAATATATAATGTATTATTTGTTTCAGGGGTACAGGTCTGTGATTCATCAGTCTTACACAATTCATAGCGCTCACGATAGCACAGACATTCTGTGAGGCAACAGACAATATCCAACACTATTAACCAAACAAGTGTGATGAGTAACAGGTGTCATCAGAGTTGAAGAGCAGAGCTTGTAAACCGAGTGCATCCAATAGGACCCATATCTATGAGTTCTTCACACTGATGGAGTTTGTGCCTATTGCCTATTCATACCTGACTTAACCTGATTTTAAGAGTCAAAGCCAATGTTCAAACAAATAAATGACTACCCAAAACAATAGGGAAAAATATTACCCAGATCTTAACCCCAAACCAACAAAATGCTATTTCTCAACCATAAAATCTGTTAATTGGAGCCCACAGCTGGTTAGCTTATATCCCTACCACTTACATATAGGGATAGAAGATAAGATACAGGTATAATAGAGGAAATAGAAAGTATTTACTTTACCTATTTAATATGCAGACAGAGGGCGTACATTGGAGTAATATATTTGTAAACAGTATTCTTTTTCCTTCAAAAATGACAAATTCCAAAATATCATTGAAATTTGCAAAAACCCTTATTAGTAAGCCCCTCCCTGCTAGCATTCAGAAATAAGAGCTTTAGATCAGTGGTTAGAGAGTAAAAATTTGAAAATTCAAAACTCATATTGGGTTACTGAAGGAAAAGCATATATAAACAGTTAAGAGAGAGATTCTGAGTATTTTTTGGAGGGCTTCTAGTCAACATTGATTTTATAGGTGACCGAACTCATTCACCAAGGAGAGGGAGAAGAGAATCCCATATGCTCAGGGTGTGGGATAGAAAAGCCAAGCAATTTTCTCTTTTCCTTCAGCAAGTGGTTTCTCCCATTTAAATCAAGTCATTTACCAAGTACAGAGGTATTTTGTTCTATCTGAAACTTTTAATCTGTATTATTTATATAGATTGGGATTTCTAAAATACTTTCTACTTTATATAAAATATTTATATATTAATGAAATTCAAAAAAATAGCTTCAGTTTTTAAATAAGTACATTGAACCTATATTCTCCTAAATTTAAGTAGATATAGCTCATAGCAGGAGTTTTTGGAATCCTTTATAAAGTGCATTGTGCCATCTAAGGTGTAGAGAGTTAGTATATTTATGCTTCCCCAAGGTTATTTGATCACAGTCTCCCCAGCACCTTTTTTGAGGTTCTTTTCGCGGGATGTGATTTTCATAGAATATGCTATGAGGCATGCTGGGATAGATAGATTTGGGAAATAATCATTTAGTGCTCACTGTCTTGTTTGCGAGACTCAGGTGTATCTCATCCAAGAGTTACCAGCCAGGAACACAGAATTCCCCCAAGCCCTCCTCCAGCATCCATGAATCTTCCTGGTGCCAAAGAAAGGTGTCCTGCCCTGCAAGGGAGGTTGTATTTGTGTCACTGTAGATGCCTGTCTCTCACTCCTCTGCTGTAGGTGGATTAGGTTGTGAAAACCAAACTTCTCAGCAGTAGATGCACTTTCAGTATCACCCAACTAATTACAGGAAAGAAGGAGACACTAAGAAGCACTAACATTGCTAACAAACTACAGAATCATTTAAGAGGGTTTTATGTTTTATTTAAAAAGATTTATTTATTAGAGAGAGAGAGCACATGTGGGGGGTGAGGGGCAGAGGGATAAGGAGAGAGAGAATCTCAAGCAGACTTTGCACTGAGTGCAGAGCCCGATGTGGGGCTTGATCCCACAACCCTTTGACCCTGAGTCAAAATCAAGAGTCGGTTGCTTAACCGACTGAGACACTCAGGTGCCCCTAAGATGGTTTTATTTTTTTTTCTCAAAGCGTCTTTTTTCTTTTTTAAATTATTATTATGTTCAGTTAGCCAACATATAGTACATCATTAGTTTTTGATGTAGTGTTCACAGATTCATTAGTTGTGTATAACACCCAGTGCTCATCACAACACGCACCCTCCTTAACCTAAGACAGTTTTAAATCTCATAGAGAAGATGGGGAGTGGTGACCATTACAAAGGTGTCCCAGTTATCAAAGCTTCAGTAGGAATGTGATATACAAGGTATTTCTTTGTCCTCTTATTCAGGCTAGTATTTACTGAGCTCCTACTATGTGCCAGGCCATATGCTAGGGGCATTTAAAGGTGGTGTCTCAGTCCCTACCTGAAAGGTAGGACTTATGACGCCCATCTGTCATATTTTGTGGAGCCATCTGAAGCTTAGAGAAGATAAGTAAATACCCCAGTCATGGAGTTTATAAACTGTGGAGATGGGAATAACGTGCAGCACTTCTGTTTCCAAACCAGCATCTTCCAGCCTTCTTACTACACCCCGACCAAATTCAGCTTGTCCTTGGTCATTCTTGGTAGAAGAAGGGACCTTAGAAAGGCACATAGAAAAATAGCTGTTTTAAAAAAAAGTAAATAAATTAATACACTGAACCACTCTTTGCCCTCTGTAGGAATAGGGAGTTCTGATTTTCTAGTATTCCATTGTATAAATAAACCATAATTTATTTATCCATTCACTTCTCATGAGGGGTTTTGTTTGTTTATGGTTGTTATAAATAAGGCTGCTGTAAGCATTTATGTCCAAACCTTTTTAAGAAACTGCCGCATTGTTTACCTAAGTGACTGTACCTTTTATATTCCCACCAGCAATGTATGAAAGCTGAAGCTGTGGTCAAGGGATGTGGCAAGGGTGAGGACTCCCATACATGGGCAGGGGCTTCTGTGGTTTGATCTTCTAGGGTGCCAAAGTAGGGACCCCCAGGCTTTGGTATCAGCTTGACCAGCCATGGAACAGAAGAGAAAGGGGGGTGGTGGTGAGGGTTGAAGTTGTCAGCAAATATCAAGAATAGAGAGTCAGAGTCTTATTACAATTTACCCTTGATGTTTGACTGATGGCTGAAACATGCCACATTACATTTAATTGAATTTGAGCTTAAGTAAGCCAGTAAGGTATACAGTAAAGCCCGTAATCTCAAACCTATAAGGAAGGTGAAAGTTTCACTGAATGTCTTGTTCAGGAGCCTAGCACTGTGAATCCTGAGAAGTAAAATGAATGCTTTGGTCACTGTAAGTCATCTTTGGAACTCACTTATTAAGTGATGCCTTAATAAATATAGAGACATGTGTGACCTTGATTTATATTTTGGTATCTGTGAGGCAAGAGACTTTCAGAGGGGTTGTTTTTGTTTTTGTTTTTTATCCCCAAGGGGGAAACCTTGACCACTGGCAAGACCAGACATCCAAACCTTTAGCAGTGGCTCAAGAGTTTGTAAAAATGTATAGAATGGGTCAGTTGTTGGTCAGTGCATCCAGTGCTGAGATAACTGTGTAAAGTTTGGCCAGTTTTGCTTATCCTTGGGTCCCATTCTTTATCCTGGATGCCATTCTTAAGGGATGAAGATCAGCAGTATTCCACTGAGCTCCATCATGTTGATGGTGATGCTATTGTCTGTAAAGTGTATGGACTTCCCAGGTACTTAAGAGGTCTGGGAGAAGGGAGATCTCATCCAGACTCATGTCATCTGGCAAGGGACCTAAGACAGAGGAGGCCATGGGCCCCTATAGGTGAGATAGAGGGCCCAGATTTGGCTCCATCCTATAGCAAGGAAGCCTCAGTTGATGTACCAGGTTTGCAGGATGCTGCTTCCATGATCCAAGGTGTAATAGGTAGTTGGGTACAGAAGATCACAGGCTTAAGGACTCTGTTTCCAAGAAAGCCTAGTATGTGGCCAGCAGTTGCTGCTCTAACGGCATATAGCGTGAGGCTGAGGTGGTCATTTTCTTGCATCATGAAAGGCTCATGACCAATTTATGGCCATCATGGGTGGTCCAGAGACTCCAGAAGGTGTAAGAAGAGACTGCTAAAGGATTTACAGTGAAGGAGTCTTTGGAGGGCACTAAAGGAATGCTGTTGCATTACAATTTAGACAGATTTTAGTACCTTTTTTGCAGAGGTCCCATTCAAGGTGGGTCAATTTGCAAGTAACAACATAAATTGGCTTAAGTAAAATTTGTAAAGAAGGAATATGTTGACTCCAGAATTAAAAAAAAAAAAGCCTAAAAACAAAAAAATACTTGGGTATTATTTTAACATTATGAGTACTGGAAGGGTCAATAGCTGTTTCTTGACAATGTCAAGAAGGGAGCAGCCCTTGGTTTACCAAGTAATTTTCAGGAACTTCACCAAGGTAGCAGCACCTTGTATTATGTGAAGGGCAATTGCTCTTCCCCCTTTGTGAGCTTTTTTGTGAATATTTTTCTTGAATGAGTATTTCTAATGAATTTCCTCAGGGGAAGATGTTACCAGTATAATGTCATACCTCTTGGAGAAAGGTGGATGTGGTTGAAACCTGGTGTGCAAAAACTGTGAGTGATAGTAAGGTTGCTGAGATACCTCTTGGATAGCCAGGAAAAGATGTCTTATGTTCTTTCAAAGGTGAAGGCAAACCGTGGCTGAGAGGCTGTTGAAATAGGTACTGACAGACATTAGCCAAATCTATAATAGCAATATATTGCTGATTGGATAGAATTAGTAATATTGAGTATGGAGGCATTAATGGATGGGACTAGGGTATTAAAGTGGTAATCTACTATGTGGTGTCATTTATTCTTTTGAGGTTTAACAACAGACCAAAGTGGACTATTAAATGGAGAAGCAGTGGGCATTATTATTCCTTCTCTAAATGAGTCTTGCATAATAGATTCTAATCCTTGAAGACCTTGTTTTAATTTAGATTGGGCCATAGTAATTATTTTAACTGGGAGAGATGGTCCATAGGGTCTCATTGTATCAAGCCAATTTGTACGTCCCTAAGACTTAATTTAATTTAAATTTGTTACTCATTGAGTCAGAGTGTCCATGCTTACTTTGGGATATAATAGGGTAATGGTTGATATGATCATGGGAAATTTAGGCCAAGAAATAGTTCTGATGGTAGGGGGAGGCATCTCACCCTATCTATTTTACATTTAGGAAGGCCCCTAAGATTATAGAGGATTCTTTGATTAAATTTAGTGGGATGCCAAAGTCTAAGTGTAATTTGAGCCCTAGTATTGATTAAGGCCATGAATGTTTGCCAATTGATGCATTTCATCAGATGTTGGAGTTAATTCTGAACCTATGTTGTAGAGGCACAAAGCCAATGATCTTGTTGTATTAATTCTTTTAATAAATTTTGGATTTCAAATTGGGTCAAATTGCAGATCTTTGTTTCAGTTTTTTGTTGTTTTTGTTTCCTGCCTTTGTATCCAGGTTTCTTCTTTCTTTTTTACTTTTATTTTCCCCACTGGATATACTTTTGTGGGCATGGGGATGGGCTACCCTACTCATATTCATACATTTCTTCTCCCAGAGAACCTCAAATCAGTATCATGTGGGTTAGAGAACTCCGTCATGACGGTGGCTGATTTTAGTGCTTATGGCTCCCAGTTTATATACTGTGTTTAATTCATCCCTGTGCTGTGCCTCAGGCATGCCATGGGTAATTTTTTCCTATAATCCCGAGGATCAGAATCTTTGTTGCAACAAAGACATAGGCGGCAGTAGGAGTAGAGGTATTTAAGACTCCTGGTGAGCCATCAGCTCTTAGGAGTGTAGACGTAAGTACACCACAGGAAACCTGCTCTCTCTCTCTCCCTCTCTCCTTTTCTCTCTCTGTCCCCCTACCTCCTCCTTATTGACTTCTCTTTCATGGTGACTGTATTTCCTATAGAATGTAGTCTTTCCTCTGTCTAGCAGCATCCTCCTCTCCTTGAATGCCAAGTATTGAAACTCTTGACTCATGTTGGGTAAATCTGTAACGATGGCTCAGTAGGACTTCACAAATGCCAGAGGGTACAAGCTTTCAGTTATAAGATGAATAAGTTCTGGGTTTCGAACATACGGTATGGTGTGTAGTTAATAATGTTGTATTGCACACTGGAAAATTCTGAAGAGAGTAGATCTCAAATGTTATCAGCACGTACACACACACACACACACACACACACACACACACACACACACAGATAGTTATGTGAGGTGATGGATGTGCTAATTAACTTGATTTTAGTAATCATTTCACAATGTGTATACATATATATCAAATCATCATGTTGTACACCTTACATATATATAATTTTTGTCAGTTATGCCTCAGTAAATCTGGGAAAAAATGAAATGGCTATATAATACATTAAAAATAAAAACTAGGGGGCGCCTGGGTGGCTCAGTCTTTAAGCGTCTGCCTTCGGCTGAGGTCGTGATCCCAGGGTCCTGGGATCAAGCAAGCCCCATGTTGGGCTCTCTGCTCGACGGGGAGCCTGCTTCTTCCTCTCCCACTACCCCTGCTTGTGTTCCTGCTCTCGCTATTTCTCTGTCAAATAAATAAATAAAATCTAAAAAAATAAAAATAAAAACTAACAAAAAGTATTATGCCATTTGTTTTGAAGAGAAATCTGAAATTATACAGTACAAAGTGTAGCAGTCATTGGGTGATAGGAATGTGAATATTTTTTTTTCTTTTTGATTGTTTTATATTCTATTTTTTTAGTGACTGAGAATTAATTATGTAAATTTAAAAGATAAATTTTGCCAATAAAGACATTTAAATAGAGATTCATATCCCTTGCCGCTCCCCAAATATTTTAAAACATTTTTGACCTGATACATGGATGGGCCAGGAGGTTTTAAAAAAAAAAAAGGCTTCAGAGCAGGGAAGGAATAAAATTAAGATGTTTGAAAAACATGAATGAAATTATTGTGGCTTTTCCTCATAGTGGCATATGCTATATCATTTTAGGATTATTATAACATGTGTTGTGGAAAAATAAATTGATACAATTATGTTTAAATGGCCTCAATGTCTCTTATTTCAGCCTTCACCTCTGAATAATATTAATGGAAAAAATTGGTCTTGTGGTATAATTTACATGAAATAGTCCCTCCTTCTCCACTCACATACCTGAGAATCACCACTTGGAACATAGATTAGATTATTTCCCCTTATTATACAATGTATCATTTCCATCATTGCCTGTGGAACCCTAATAAGGAAAAATCTTAATGGTATTTGCATGATAAAGCAAAAGCTGTTAGTAAGTAGACATAGTTCTGTATAGTCATTAGGTTTGAGTGTATTGGAAGAGCTACCATATGTTATGTTGTCAAAATTGTATTACAAGGCCAATCAATTTCTATATGGAGTTTTGTTATTCTGTAATTAGTATAGTAATGCTGACTGCTCTTGAATGCTATAGGTACATATGAAGATAGAAAAATAGTGGGAGGAAGAAGGATTATTTAATTTATTTCTCAATTATAAAACTGACACTTTGGGTAGAGAAATCTGTTGTCTCATCTGTTTTTTTATGGTTCATTTGCAGCTGTGTTTATTGTTTTAATAAGTAAATATATTATCTCATTAGGGCAGCAGTTTTATAAATACAGCATAAGTTACTCATATCCACCCACAACATGTATGCCCCAAATGGAACCCTAAGAAGATTTATTAAACCCAATGAAGTTGAAGGGTAGACCTTGTGGGGGTAGAGGCTGTAGGCATCATGAGGTAGTCACAGCAAAAAGCAACATGTTGCCTTTTATGCAGGGACTAGCAGTGGTTGCAAAGGTTTATTTATTCATTTGTTTCCTGAGTCCTCTTAATGAATCTATTCAGAAATATGTGGTTGTGGGGCACCTGGGTGGCTCAGTTTGTTCAGCATTCGACTCTTGATTTCAGCTCAGGTTGTGATCTCAGGGTCATGAGATCCAGCCCCGAGTTGGGCTCTGGGCTCTGCACTGGGTATGGACGTGGAGCGTGCTTAAGATTCTCACTCCCTCTCCCTTTGCCCGTCCCCCCACTCATGTTTTCTCTCTTTAAAAAAAAAAAAAAAAGAAAAAAGAAAAGAAATGTGTGATTGTTTCCCAACAACAAATGTGTATGGTAAACTACCACCCAGATTTCAGATGGGTAATAAGTTTATTGTATCCGACTTTAGATACTCTCTACAATGCATAGTGCCATGGAGGCTGAGGAGGAGAGACCTGAGCCAACCTCTGGTGCCATAATTAAAGTTTTAAAAGCTCCTGCCTTTGGATTAGGAAGAGTGGCCTTTATTCTCAAGCAAACATCTGCCCTGGTAAATTCTAACAGCATCTCCATTGGTGGGGATGGTTGTGGATACAGATTGAATCAATCAATCAATTATATATTTAATAAGCACCTACTATTTTCTTCAGATTCAAATCCCAGTTTGTTATCTGTAAGACTGATGAAGATTCCAGTAAGAAAAGGGTGTTGTTTCTAAGCAAAATAGGAATATAGCTTTCTCTCCCATCACCTTGCATTTAAATGACTCAGCAGTGTAAGTTCTCATTTCCAATAAACAGTGATTGAGCACCTGCCATGTGGAATGCACCATGATGGGCAATGTGGAAGACACAAAAATGAATTACACATGCTGCTATCATGTGATACATACACTTTTATTCTTGTATATGTTTTTGTGTTCATTAATTTATGTCTGTTTAGAAATAGCTTTTATTTATCTATTTGTAAAAAGCTGTCTTAAAGCATTAGAAGCAGTACATTATACAATGTACAAATAGCAAAATAAAAACCCATAAAACTCAAACAGTATGGTAGGAGGAGATATGCTACAGCTCTTCTTCCCTGACAAAAGGAAATTAAATGAAGTTTTTAACATGTTCCTATATTTTTACAAGTTCTGAACTCTTAAAAACTTGACATTTAGTTTTTATGATAGGAGAATGAAAGCGCCTGATATATAAGAGGTCTCAGGTTTATTAAAAGTGTAGATGTCCTACATGTGACTCCACTCAAAATACTGATTTTAAAAGTAGACAATTCTTCTATAGATATCCATACCTAAGGTCTACTGAAATGTACATCTTGGAAGAATGTGTTAGTGCGAGAGAAAAGATTTTTTTAATGAACTTTGGCTAGCTCCAGAGAATATAGAGCAAGCAGTATACAGACAGTCCTGGAAGACAGATGTTGAATAGTTAGTTATGTAATGTGAGCAACAGAGAGATGACTTGAGTCTCTATGGATGTGCATAAGATGGACCTGATCTTCCCTCATATTTCAACTAAAGAATAAGTTTGAACTTGTTAATTACCCAGGGATTAGTCTGGGAGAAGGGAGTCTAGGCATAAGAAACAGTTCATATAACAGTTAGAAAGAAAAAAAAAAAAAACAGAAAAAAAAAGGCATGTGAGGTAGATTGTAAGGAGGGGGCGGGGGGATGAGCATGGAGCAATAAACTGGTAGGTGATGGTGTGAGAAGAAAGTAATGTACACATTAAGTCCTTACTATAACTTCTTGCTAATATTGAGTGTTTAAATGTGTTAGTAAAATTACTCTTATTTTTATTCTATAATAGGTTAAGATGTTGATTCTTTTTAAAGGTTTATTGAGCACCAATTGACAATTATAATTGTATATTTAAAGTATACAATGTGATGATTTGATACACATAAATATTGTGAAATGACTACCAAGATCAAGATAATTAACACATTCGTCACCTCACATAGTTAACTTTGTGCATGTGTGGTGAGTAGTCACCATGCTGTACGTTAGATCATCAGAACTTACTCTTCTTACAACTGAAAATTTGTACTATTTGACCAGTATCTCCCCATCCATTTCCCTCACTCTTCAGCCCCTGGTAATAGCCATTCTGTTCTCTGTTTCTGTGAAATCAAACTTTTAAATTTTTTTTAGATTCCACATAAAGTGAATATTAATGTTAATTTTGATGAAGATTTTTTTTTCTTCTACCAAAATTGAGTTGGTTTAAAGAAGGAGCAACAGAGGTGTGAAGCTAAGGTGGAGTCATGGGAGCAGGCTTCTCTGCGGGGCTTTGTGTTCTGCAGCTGGCTTCAGCAGCAGCTGGGACTTGCCAGGCTATTAGGTGTTGAGAAGAAATCATTTCTTTTCTGAACCAAGGAGCCGGACTGGTTGGCCTGGTTCTTGAAGGACAAAGTGTTGTTCCCAAACATACTTATTCAATTTCCCTGCCTCTTTAAGAAACAAAGTTTGCTTTATGCTAGTTTCATTGAATTATGACAAGAAGAGAAATCCATAAACCTGTGATATATGATCAAAATCGTTTCCAACTGCTGCTTTATTTTATAGCTTTTCTTCAAAGTTTTCTTTTGGGGTTCATAAGTGAATATCTCCTCAATTAAAGTATAACCTTCAAGAAAACCAAGGACCTTGTCTTCAAAACAAATAACATATGCATAATGTTTTTCATTTCCTCAACCACACCATTTTGTATCTTCACAATAAATTTAGTGAGGTGGGTCTTGCTAATGTCTCCATTTTCAAGGTCAGGTAAACAAAGCTTTGATTAAGAGCCTGGCAAAGGCCGTGCACTAGGTAGTGTCTCAGATCTTCTGAGAAAGAATCTTCTACATCTACACAATGCTTTTTATGCCTTTTCTTTCCATCTTCAAGTCAAGCAAAAGAACTGGCTCATGTAAACATTTATTAAGTATTTTTGATTGAATAATTTATGACTAGTGCTGGAAGGGATTGGAGAATCTATTTGTAATGTAAACTTCTAAATTTAAATGTCACAAATCGGAAAAAAATGCAGACTATAAATGTACATCTCAATGAAATTCTACCCAGCAAAGCAGCACCCAAGTCAAGAAATAGATTACCAAAACACAAAGTTGTCTCTGGTGCCTGTTTTCAGTAACCCTCCACACAAAGAGGTGTCAAGCCTTCCAACAGAACAGATTAATTTTGCCTGTTTTTGAATTTTATAAAGCTGAAATCATACAGCATGCATGTATTTTGTGGCTGGTTTATTTTACTCAATGTTATATTTGTGAGATTTTTCCATGTTGTTCTGTGTAGTTGTGGTTCCTTCATTTTCATTGATGCACAGCATTCTAATGTATGCTTTTGAATTGCTTCCAGTTTGGGCAACTATGAGAACTGCTGCTCTGAATATACTTATTTTTGTTTTTTGGTGAGCATATGTATGCATTTCTGTTGTGTGTAAATGTTATTATGGAATTTCTGGGGCTTGAGGTATGCATATGTTAGTGTTAGTGAATACTTGCAAATAGTTTTCCAATATGGTTGTACAAATTTACATTCATTAACAGTGTATGGAGGTGGCCACTCTTCCACAAATTTGCCAACTCTTTGTATTTTGAGTTTTTTTTTTTCCTTTAAATTTTAGGCATTCTGATGGATACATAGTATTTTCCTGAGGTTGAGATTTTAATTATCAGTTCTCAGATAGCTAATAACATTTATTGAGATTCTCTTTTCCCTAGAAAATGCAAAGACTGTTAGGGAATAGATACATGTAAATAGATATTTCAAATCTAATATATCCACAACAGAAATTGCCTTCTCCCTATCTCATTTTACACTCAATTTATTCTTTATTTTTTTTCTGTCATGTTCCATGGCATTCATAATCAGAAACTTTGGAGTTGCACTTAACCCCTCTTCTTTACTTCCTACCCCCTAATAAATACTAAATTCAAGATTTTACTTTAAAATATCTCTTAAATACAGGAACTTCTTTCTAAGGCACTGCCACTGCCACAGATTTGGTCCTCATGTTCTTTTACTTTCTCATAGTTGTCTTCTCTATTGTCTGACTAGTCTACCTCCCTCCAAATTTAGCTTCTCAAAAACACATCTGGTTATGTTATTTTCCTGCTTAAAACTCTTTATGAGCTCCTGGGTTCTGCAGAATTACATCTGCTCATTACTTTCTGCTCCTTGCATCTCCAGGCTCATCTGCTACCACTGTTCCCATGCCCATATGTTCCAGTAACAGGGGGATTATGTGCTATCCCAGGAGAAACTGCCTAAGACACAGTATGAAAGGGCCTGTCTAACAGGAAGTGGGAACTTCCATCTGGTGCAGTGGAAGGAGCTTTGAGCCATGGAGTCTCATGATCCTGGGTTAAGATTCCATTTGTGTTACTTAACAGCTGTTTGACATTTGGCCCATTACACAGCCTTTTATGAGCTTTAATTCACCCACCTGTAAAACAGAAATTGTAACTCTTACTCTGTGGCTATTATATGGGTTATACATAATACTCAGGAAACAGGGGCATAATCAACAAGTGGAATGGATTATGGAAGAGAGGAAATTAAGGAAGGGAAGGTGGGGATTATGGAGGAAAAGAGCACCTGAGAATCTCGTGCCCACACTTGACTTTGGCAGGAAAGATTGGGGTTGATGACATGTTGATCGAGGAGGGAGGGGAATATCAACACAGGTGTTAACCCTCAAGCCAGATGCTATGTAAACCTGCCTGAACTAGTTAATTGAGGTATGAAGAATGTCTTTCATAGAGGAGTGGGATTAAGATCTGAAGACTTGAGGTGATGAGGAAACAATGTTTTATAAGTGCAAGGCACAATAACAACACAAACATGGTGATTTGCAAGAACATAAAATTGGCTAATTTTGGATATCTTTCCACTGAATCAGGTAATAGCCAGTCCACTGTGACCAGAGAGTCAGGGATATAAACATGGCCACTGGGCCCTAGTCCTCAGAATCAGTGAACTAATGCCAGTGAGGAGACCTAAACAAAAGGAACTTAAGAACTACATATAGGGCCATACAGGGTAGCTGCAGTAGACCTACCCGCCTTTTCCACTAGTTAAAGGACTGTTGGCACCTCCCACAAATTTTCCCACTTACTGTCTCAGGTCAAGGGCAGTAGACATCTGCTTCCTAGGGTTTCTGGGAGAATCTCTTTTCACTTAATCAACTTTCTCTGCACAATTATATCAATACTTGCTGTGTCCTACCATCCCTATGCAGATACTCCAAGATAACGCTACCTTTCTGAGCAGTGCAATGGGATCATTATGTTGTATACTTCTGCTTACTCTGAAGTTTTGTGACTAGCAGATATAAGAGTATTAAAAATAAAACATAAGGGGCGCCTGGGTGGCTCGGTCAGTTAACTGTCTGCCTTTGGCTCAGGTCGTGATCCCAGGGTCCTGGGATCAAACCCCGCATCGGGCTCTCTGCTCAGCAGGGAGCCTGCTCTCCCTCTCCCTCTGCCAACTTGTGCTCTCTCTGTTAAATAAATAAATAAAATCTTAAAAAAAAAAAAAAAAACCAAAGAAACAAACAAAAAACATAAAATGACTTGTAGGCATCTTGTAATAACTCTTCTTCCAAGCCTTGGGCTCTCAAGTCCTGAGAGTCTGTGAATTCAACTTAGTTTTTAATTCTGCAACACACACAATTGAATTTTGAGTGTGATTTTCAGGGAAATAAGAGATTATTTCAGGGGCATATAGATCTCCTGTTCTTTGTCTGTCAATTGGGCTAAGATTTTAAAGCCTTGAGCTTGTCAGTGTCTTTCTGTATGCTCTCTAATACAGTAATAAGATATCCTAGCTCATATGCATCAAAAGCAGATGCTTGGTTCCATAAGTGTCTTTAGATGCGTGATAACAATCAACCACAGGTGACAATTTAATTAATCATGATGCATGACATTGTAAGAATTACTGATTTCTCTTTTCCCATTGGTGAGGAGCTCCACACATTTTTCAAGGTCAAGAATACAGCCAAACCAATCCATCAATCTCATTTATGAGGTTTTGTTTCTTGGGATTACGTTTTGTACCAATATAGTATCCTACTCAGGATCCAGTTAGAAACAGAGAAATCATACTAAAGAGGGCAATAGAAAGAAGTTAGTGTATTGAATTGGATAGAGAAGTATTAGAAGATGGAAAGATCAAAATAGAACACTAAAGTTAAACAGAGTTACACCCCTAAGGACTGAGGCATGAAGGTTAGGGGTTGGGGTTTCCAGAATCTGGAAACTTAGAGAAGACACCTTGGGGAAATGAGACTCAGACCTTTGAGCATGGAGTGCTACGCAGCTGCAGCTAATAGCACAGGAACATAGAGAAGGGGCTTTGCAGAGCTAAGGTCCAAACTCTGAGGAGGAAATACTGTATGGCTACTCTTGATACCTCAGGAGATCAGAAGTTGGGCACTACAGAGTTTGGGTCCAGACCTTTGGGAATGGGCAATCTCCCAGTAAGTGCTAGTACTTATGAAGGAACACAGTGGTGTTGTTTCCTGGAGGACTAAAATTACTGGAGCCTAGGGCTAATAGCTCCTGATGGTAAAGGGCCATTTCTGGAATGAGGCTGGAGTGAAGCTGATGGGAGGCATAGCCTTCTGCCTTCCAGTTTCAATCTAGCACACATATTGGTGGAACCAAACAGGAAGCCATCTGAAAGAACTAGAAATATAGTTTTCAGAATTCCAGTCACATCATTATGAAGCAGAACATAAATGGATTGATTTAGATATGAGTGATATAACTTAAACTTACTATGGCTTTTAAACAATATTTGTATATAGAATTGAAAAGAAGTTGGTCAGCTCGAGTGTAGGGAAAGGTATAAGGTTGGGATGTGGGGAAGAGAGAGAATGACCATAAAATGTTAATATATTTATATGTAAGAGGAAGGCAAAAGTTATGTGTCAGAAAATGTTCAATATTCTATGAATCTAGTTAAGGAAAATGTGTGTGTGTGTGTCTAGGTTCTTACCTCCCCTAATAATTAGGACTTAAATATAAATAATTTATATTTACCTTAATTACTTATATCCTTGCTTTTTTGAAAATTAGTTTTATTGAGTTATGTATAATGTAGTATCATATAGCAAATCATTGTAAGTCAAGATATCAAATCCAACATAAACATAAAACATAATCTATGAAGTAAGGAAAGCTTATTAAGAAGTCCTTATGATGGCTTTTCCTTTTTCTAGGAAGGTTCATCATCTATAATAAAAAATGTGTTAGAACCCTGATGTAATAAGACATTTGATTTGTCTTTGCAAAAATGAAAGAGAAGAACTATTTGAAATTTCTAACTTGGTGTGTTTTGCTTTTAAAATATACAACCATCAAAAAATACCATGGTAATTGTAAAATCTTTTTGCGTAAACAGTGGTTCCATTCTCCCTGTACAGAAAGTGAAAGAAACAGAAATGTCTTGCTTGAATTCAGTATTGTGTATCACCCATGTCTCTGGAATCCAGTAAAAGTTGGAAGAAGACCATTATGGACATGATTTAAGGAAGATCAGTGGAAGCAAAGAATGAGGAAAAGCTAGTTTTGAGAACCAACTGAAAATTGATTCTGAGTTTTGCTCAAGCTGTTGTGTTGACAAATAATTGTATGTTATTGCCATGTAATCCTGAATAATCAGGAGAGAGGACCACTGAAGTTGTTTGAATGTAAAAGGAAAGCATTTTGCAAATGATCCTTGATAGACTGAAATTTTTCTGCTGCAACTTTTAAAGGCTCTGCATATCTTTTTAAGTTGATCCCCTGAAGAGAATCCCATGGATGATGATTAAGTTCAGGACATCCTGATAAAGCAGAGAGAAGAAAACAACCTTCTCTCTAAGAGGATCTGAGCTTTAAAGCTGCAAATAGTTCTTTGAGGTTAAATAGCATATTCCTAATCCCAGAGATCGTGATTTTTCTAGAAAAAAAAAAGTTGCCAAAACAATGAGAGACCATTCTGAAATTCTAGGTGGAAAGATGGGAGTGAGTACCAATTTGTGTTTATTCTTGGAAAGTTAAAAAAAAGTTGATAGATTCAAAAATAAGCAAATGAGCAAAAAGGAGGCATACACATTTTCATCTTGATTTTGGTGAATACTTCTCAAGTTTGCCCAAAATGCCATTTTCTAGGTGGCAAGACTTTTTTTTCCCCTTAAATTAGCAGTTGGTACTTTTCTGCCCATTCAGAATTCCTTGAGAAAAAATGAATATGAAATCCCATGAAGAGGCTAGAATCAAAGTCAGCTGCTGATCTGGGGCTTGGCTCCTTCATTACTTACTTGGATTCAGATTCCAGAGTGGGTGCCTGCTTTATGAGCTCTCCATATTGATCAGTGCTCCCCTGCCAGAATATAACTTCCAACTACTGATTTGCAAGTCAACTGAGTGAGTACCTTCCATCAAGCCAAAAATGTCAAAGCCCTGGCAACCTCCCTGTCTATAGATACACATTCTGTGGACACTGACATTGTGTGACCTCCCATGAGGAGCTCAGGTGCACTGAATGCCAGCAGTGGGCAAGATGCTGGCTCTGCAGATTTAAGATGAAGGAGGCACAACCCCTGCCCTTAAGATGTTCACAGTCTTCTGAGGGGAGACAGAAGACTATATATGCATAACAAAGAAAAAGCTAAAATAAAGGTATCTTCAGGTTACTGTAACGTTGGGAGTACAACGGAAGACTGAGGATAGGGTGGGATGGGGTAATGCAAGCTGGAGAATACTCTCGAAGATATGTGGTCTGAGTCTTGAAATGCGAGGAATAATAATATTAACGCCGAGAGCCAGTACTGGTAAGTGCTTTTTTTTTTTTTTTTTTTTTTTTTAAAGATTTTATTTATTTGACAGAGAGACACAGCGAGAGAAGGAACACAAGCAGGGGGAGTGGAGAGGGAGAAGCAGACTTCCCGCTGAGCAGAGAGCCCGATGCAGGGCTCGATCCCAGGACCCCGGGATCATGACCTGAGCCGAAGGCAGACGCTTAATGACTGAGCCACCCAGGTGCCCCCGGTAACTGCTTATTGTGTGGCAGGCGCTGTCTAAGTGGTTTGTGGGTGGTACTGCGTTCAGTCCTCAGCATCACCATGAGATAGATGCTATTATTATTATCATCCCCCTTTTATGGATTAGAAAATGGAAACTCGGTGGGGGGGTAAGTGTGAATAGAATGTTCAAACTTTTTCTGTGAAGGGCCAGATGATAAAATTTTTGGCTCAGTGGGTCAAATGGCCTTTGTGACAATTACTCAATCCTGCCATTGTAGCATGAAAGCATTCATGGGACGACATGTAAATGAATGAGTGTGGTCATGCTAAAATAAAGCTTTATTCATAAAAACAGGCAGGGGAACAGATTTGGTAAGCCTGCAAGTGAAGATGCCCAAGGTATGGGGCATGTGGGTCTGGGATCTAGATGAGGGGTGGGAATTTATAGGAGCTAATGAGGTCTTTAATTCTAACCATATTTCCTTGTTAGAGATGTTGAGAGGGGATTTTATTACCAGTTGGACTGCCAAATTAGATGTCAAAAATATTTCCTATGCATGTTCTAAGGGCTCAGCAGTGTGTTAGGTTAATGGATCTTATTATTATTTTACATTATGATAATGATTACCCATGAGTAAATGAACTTTGAGAACTTCTTCAATATTAAAGCTGTGATAGGAGTTTGCTGTACGAACTCAGAGAGAAAATAATCACTACACAATAAGATGTGAGACATTGTCAGGATTTTAAATTAAATATGCATTTATAAATACATGCAGTTTTTGTGTATTATTATGCATATAAATATATTTTTTAAAGATTTTATTTGTTTATTTGACAGAGAGAGACATAGCGAGAGAGGGAACACAAGCGGGGGGGGGGGGGGGGGAGAGGGAGAAGCAGGCTTCCTGCAGAGCAGGGAGCCCGATGTGGGGCTCAATCCCAGGACCCTGGGATCATGACCTGAGCCAAAGGCAGACGCTTAACGACTGAGCCACCCAGGTGCCCCTATGCATATAAATATTTTTAAAGTATACCTTCATTGTCCTAGGTTTGGTTTACCCCATATAAAGAATATAATTTCTGGTTTCTCTAATTAGGGATTATTAGGAAGCTGTTTGCTGGAATCTGAAACTATTGTCACTTAGCAAGAGCAGTAATCATTCAGAGTTATGTTGCCACTGCTTTTTTCCAGAATTTGCTTTCATGTCTCTAGGACTGGTTGGTGAGAGTCATAAAGGTAAATGAAACATACTTGGTCCTGTAGTCCTGGGGTTTATAGCCTAGTGATAGAGATAGAATTAGCCAATTACCCATGGCATTGAATGCATATTTATAACTGTTATTTATATTACAAAAGGGGATGGTTTTATGAGAGCTTGTAAAGTGGGGATTTCTCCTAGTGAAAGACTAGGGAGTCAGGAAGACTCTCATTAATCCAAGAAGCAGGGGCAATTTCAGTGGGGCCAACTCAGTAAACTGTGCCTCAAACAGATGCTTTTTCTCTGAGGTCTCACCCTTCCCTTGCAGCTGAAGATGCACATTATCAGGGGCTCATCTGAAACCAACTCCAGTGCCAACTGACTAACCTTCTCTTCTTGTGTTAGCACTGACAGAAATTTATTGTATCTTTGGGACAGAGAATATATCAGCCCATATATTGGTTTTTGGAAATAGGCAGTGTTTTCTGCTTTGCTCAGCCTGCACTGACTAATGGGATCCTTAATAGCTTCAGAATATTTCCTCAATGTGAAAACCTAGGGAAATTCATATTACATGAGTTGAATATGGGAACTCTCCTGCTATTAAGGGTACTAGGTATTTTTCATAATGGGCCTTTCATTTCCCTCAGAGTGAGCTGCAGAAAATGAGGCCTGTTTTAGTATAAATCCTCTCTGTATGACAACATTCTAAAGCAGAAATTATAGAAAAAATAATTTTTTCCCTCTGTTTTGAAATTTGCTCTAAAAATATATTTGGATTGTAGACATGTGTACAATAAATCAGAAGAGACAGTTTTCCTAAAAGTGCCTTTCTTTTCTTATATTTACTATTCTTCCATGTTATGGGCTGAGCTGTATCCCCCTCCAAATTCACACATTGGAGTCCTAACCTCCAGTACCTCAGAATGTGATTGTATTTAGAGATAAGCTTCTTAAAAAGATAATTAATTTAATGATGTCATCATAGTGGGCCTTAATCCAGTATGACTGGTGCCATTCTAAGAAGGGGAAATTTGGACAGGGACAGGTATGGAGAAAAGACGGCCATCTACAAGTCAAGGAAAGAAGCCTCAGAAGGAAAACTCTGCTGACCTCAGACTTGTAACCTCCAGAACTGTGAGAAAAATAATTTCTGTTGAGTCTCTCAGTCAGTGGTACTTTGTTATGACAGCCCTATCAAACTAGTACATTCCATAAACAACAAACATTTTAAGGCTAACCCCAAATTACAAGGAAAGTGAATTTAGGAGCTCACTTTGACTAGTTTGTAATTTTGCACTAGTGTACCTAGTTTATTTCCTGGGAACAAATACAGGAACATTTCTCACAACACGATTGTTTTTGCTTTGCTCTCTGTGTGTGACACATCATGTGGTAACTGGATTTACTTATCCCTCCATCTACTCTGGATTTAATCTGAAATAGGACATTTACTACACCCAATATTTAGTATTATGTTATTAGAGATGCCAGTGTAAAGGACTGCATTTCAGGAAAGAAGCATGCTGGCCACAAAACAAAACTAATGCTGTCCATATTAAATGAAGAACCACGTGCATAACAATGAACAGAACTGCTCTGAGGAGAAACCATATGCATCTCCAATTCAAAATGCAAATCTAAACTCATGCTAGTTATTCAACATCTTCCTGAGAGCATGGCTATCTCCAGAATAGGGGAGTCTGTGTCGCCAGAGGATTTGCCTCAGAATTCTCTCAAATACTGAGTTGCCTTACATTAAAAATAGAATCGAGTTTATGGACATGAAACCAGCCTGACTCAGCAGGAATGTGACTGATAACTCTTGTATAAAGTGAAGCCCGCACTGTGAGAACTGAGTGGATATTAGTGGCTCAATAGGGTCTTTTCCCCAGGAGAAGTTCAGTAAGTCTGTAAGCACAATTTCATCCACAGACTCTTCTGGTGTGAGGAGGTTAAGGTGTAACCTGGAGGGGTTCTTCCAGTCACCCCCGGGTGTCAGCCTTTTAAAGCTGCCTCTCTACCTGCAGTAGCTCTGGACAACAGTAAAATTAAGGAGCATGGCAAATACAATCAAGGATGGTCCTGGCTCCAAGGAAATCCTAACCCAACAAGAATGCGTTTGAGGCTTTTAGTGCTTAAATTCCTTTGGCTGTCATTCCCTGAAGACAGCAGAGGATTCTACCCATCAAATGTTGGGCAGGCTTTGGATGAGATCATTATCCCTCTGTAAAGATCAGGGCTGAGGGATGTGCCCTCAGTCTCATCTACCATTGCTTTATTTGAAGTTAAAACTGTGCACCTGAGACTTCATCTTCTTATTTGTATTAATATGAAAGAAGTACCAAAAAACTTTCCCTTTGAGTCTCTAAGAAAATTCTGGCTTCATTAAAAACACATCTTGCCTTTTGTGCTTTATTGACAATCTCTCCAGTTCAATGCAATACTATATCTATTTAAGGCCACCAAGTACTGATCTCACAGGGCATACAGAAGGTAAAGACTTGGTGGTTCAGGACCCTCTGACTCTGTCCTGCTTTCATTTATATGTGAATCCAGGGCAGGGCTGGCTTCTAGGGTATGTAACCAGTGTAGCTGCAAAGGTCTTCACACTCAGAGAAGAGCCCCCACTGTCAGGGTTTAATGCTGTTCAATTACTGTCATGAAATTCTTAATAATTTGATATATGACTGTGTTTTATAAGTGAAATCTGATGGGACAATGGACCATGCACGGGGTACTGGGAGTCTTGTTCACATGTTGTACTGTCTGCCTCTCCTGGATGGGTTCTCAGCTTGTTCCCTAGCCTCTCTGTGGTGGCTGCTCACACCTCCCTCTGCAGGGGCCTGAGCACAGGCAGGGTCTGTACTCGACCTGCAAACATCCCCATGTCCAATGGTGTGCAACATTAAGCAGCATGTAAAAACACCACAGCAAGTCAAGAAAAAGTCCATGGAAGAAAGAAAAAAAATCTTTTCCCCCGATTTTTAACAAGGAACCCTACATTTTAATTTTTCATAGAGCTCTGCAAATTACATAGCTGGTCCTGACCTAAAGACATTCCACCCAGTGATAAATAAATCATCTGTCCCCCTTGATATTTTCAGCAAACTAAAATTCAGTTGTGTCTCCTCTGATGTCAAGGGCTTTGTGTCTGCTGCCTTGTCAATTCCTTCTATCTGCCTTGCCCCAGTTCAGAGAGAGACCACCTGCTTTGTGCTGCAGTCTGATTTGATATAGAATCATAGTCGAGTGTGGTAGCCCCCAAGGAATTTATAGTGCATGTGGGAAGAAGAGACACAAATTTTTGTCCAGGAATTAAAGGAAAAATAGATTAAGAAAGTTTTAACTAATGTAATGGGGAAAAGAAGGACAACTCTTAGAATAAGGCAGCTGAGCTAGAACCAGGCTCATCAGAAGGATAATACACCCTGGGTCATTTGGTGTCTTTAATCATCAGTGTCCTAACCTGAAAAAAATGAGAACAAAGATAAGACTGTATTATTGGGTTTAATGAAGATAAAATGCTTCTATCCATATGAAATTGTGTAATTTTTAGCACCCTACAATTAGAAAAAGTAAAAATAAGTATGTGCTGACTGCTTCTAAACATGTGTGGTGTAAGAAGAGTGTATTCAGCAGAGGAAGACAGTAGGGTTGCCAATGCCAAACACCCTTGGAATTTGGGTGGATACTAACCAGAGATTCATTTTTCTCTCTGAAGGTTGGGTGTCAACTATTTTCCTGTTTTCTTATGTTTTTTTCCATTAAAGCCTTTCCTTCAAGTTTTCCAAATAATAGAGCAACTGGGGCAAGCTCTGAGCATCCCCAAGAGTATCAACCATGCACTTTATGCACTCTGAATGCCCAGGAAAATGCAGGTATCTGCCCCTATCACAACAGTCATAAAGCTCAGTTATGGAGAACTGCACCTTGGGACACTTGCAGACACTGGTGGAAGGAAGTTGAGAGTTTGATGAAATAGGAAAGGGCTATAGATTGCCTCTACCCAAGCTGCTCGAGACTGAAAGTATACTTAATGGATTTACCAGTGAATGCACTGGGTCCTTCCAGTGGGTAGGATTTGTACAGTGTATTAAAATCCTTCCATGATGAGGACAGACACCTCTTCCATCCAGACAGTGGACCTTCATGCCGAACATCAGTAAGCCTAACAAAGGCAAAGCTAGGACCAGGACCCAGGCCTCTTGGTTTATAATTACTCAGTAAATCTAACAAATTTTACTGATCACCACCTGTGCTAATTCTGAGGACACACTGGAGAGTTTGGCAGGATTTGTCCCTCTATCATGGAACTCTGACTCTGGGAGGAGATTCACATTAATCAAATAATTACACATTTAAATTAAATTTAGCCCTCAGAAGAATCTTGCATCATGAGATCACAAAACAGAAAACATTAACCTTGTCTGGGAGGATGGGGTCAGTGAACCTGAGAGGTGACATGTGAGCCAGGACCTGGAAGAGGAGTACCAGTTAGCTAGAAGGTGATTGGGGAAGGGAGAGAAAAGTGGCTCAGGTAGAAGTTCCCATGACAGGAGGGAGTGTGGCAAGTGGGAAACATAAAGTAGAGTGGTGTGGTTGGTGTGCTTGAAGCAAAGAACGTGGAGTGTGGTGTGAGATAAGACTGGACAGATAGGCGTTGGCTGAATTACATATGAATCGCGTTAATATTTCCTTTAGGAACAGCGAGAAACTGCTGAAGTGTTCATTTTAAGCTGGAGAAATGGAGATAACATGTCAGGTTTGCTTTTCTTTCTTTTTTTTTTTAAGAAGTCTCTTGTTTTAATCTGGACCTGGACATGATGAATATGGAATTCCTTTAAGACATCAGATGCCATTGGGACACCTGGTTAAGGGAGATCACAGCTCAGAGGGAAGGCATATGGGCCATGTGTGTACAGGTGGCAGTTGAAGCCTTGGGTGTGTGGTGAGTTTGCTCAGGGACTCAGGCAAATAGGGCTAACCATTGCCATAATGATTGAGGTTAGAGGAAGACGAATCTAAAAAGGAATCCGACGAAAAGTGGCAAGAGTGAAAAAAGAAAGTTAGTGCACTGGTGGTCATGGAAACCAAGAGACAAAATGTTCTAAGAAGTAGAGTGGGTCACAGTGGAATATACTTTTGATGGGTCAGGTTAGAGGATGACTAAAATATATCCCCTGGTTTAGTGACTTGGAGATCACTAATGACTTTGATGATAGCATTGGGGTGGAGTGATGGAGTGGTACTGGGCACTCAGAGAAGTAATAAAGAGGTGAGGAAGGGAGAAAACTCTTCAGAAAAGTTAGACTGTGAAGTGATATGATGAGACAGGGGGATAGCTGGATGAATTTACCACTACAGCAAGCATCCCTGCTTGTGAGTCTGGGAGTCTGGATTTCTACTTCTGTATTCTATGCTTCACAAAAACACACGGGGTTAGACTTTAGGCTGTTGCAGAGACATCTCTGGGGTTCAGAGCATCATGTCTTGTTCCAAAATGCCAGTGAAATCCCACATAAGCAAACCATCTCACGAAATTAACCCCCCATTATCCTTATGTACCACAGTCAGGCTGCTATTGGAAGGATTTCAAAAATGAAAAGATAACATTCCACAATCCATAGGATGTCTTTATTTTTACAAAGAAAAGTACAACTCTGGGAAATATCTTAATATGAACAAGTAATGTTTCTGTTAATATGGCTGTATTTGAAAGTAATAGATTCACTCTCTTATATGGCAAGCGATGAGAACAGTTCTGTTTTCTTAATAGCCTGTTTCATTAACCAAAGCAGTTTATTTCTTAGCATTAACTCACTGATCCTGACACTTGGATAAGCAGAGACTGTCTAACATATATATTTATTTATGATTCCTCCAAACCTGTCTTCTCTAAGTCTCCTTTAATTTTTATTGAATGAACTTTATGTTGGTGAAATGTTGCACTCACTTGTCATTTTCTGGGAGCTGTAATTTAGCATCTAATGAATGTAGTTCATGGGTTGCTGAAAAATGTAAAAGATCAGCAGCTGATGCTGGAGGTACAAATGGAACTCCCTGATCAGGCTGAGAAAAACACTTTTCAGTGTGTCCTGGGCAAGGAAATAAAAATGGGGAGTTTTCAAAGGAAAATATTGATGGATGTTGAATACACTAAAGAAGGATGCTTGTTATGGTAGTAGAGTTAATTTAATAAATAATCATAAGTAGATTAAAAGCCCTTATTTATCAACTGCCATACAATTATGATGTCATATGTCATGCTATGGGTTTTGCAAGCTTATTTTATTTAATCACTGCAACAACACTATAAATTGGGCAAATTGCTTCATTTTCCTGACTTTCAGTTTATAAATCTGCAACACAGAGATTATAATGTCGACTAAACTTATAAAGCCAGTTTAAAGTGGGAAAAACAAATTTGAAAACTAGCTCCAGACTTCTACTCCTGATTAAGATAGAGTAACCAGAACCTACTTACTCTCTGACCTGAAATAACCAGAAATTCAGGCAACATGGCCGAAACAATGGTTTTCAAGAGATTAGTAGGGTGATCAACCATCTTAATTTAAAAAGATATATCAATGGAGAAAGGATATTTTTTTCAAAAATAAAGGTAGAACTATTGGATATCCATATGCAAAAAGAATTAATGTTAATCCAGTCCTTCCACCATATAGAAAAATAAATTAAATATTGGCCATAAACATAGATGTAAAATTTAATAAAACATCTAAAAAAACAGGAGGAAAGTTTACCTTGGCATAGTGAAAGATTTTTTAGATCCAGCACCAAAAGCATTATTTGCAAACAGTGAATCATGGAACACTACATCAAAAACTAGTGAAGTACTGTATGGTGACTAACATAACATAATTAAAAAAAAAGAGGGCACGTATTGAATGGAGCATTGGGTGTTATACACAGACAATGAATCATGGAACACTACATCAAAAACTAATGATGTAATGTATGGTGATTAACATAACATAATAAAATAAAAAAAAAGCATTATTCATAAAGAATTGCTAAATTATACTTCATAAAAACTAAAAGATAATTTTGTTTTTATTTTTTTAATTTTTAATTTTTAATTTTTAAAGATTTTATTTATTTGTCAGAGAGAGAAATAGAGCACAAGCTGGGGGAGCGGCAGGCAGAGCAGGCAGAGGGAGAAGCAGGCTCCCCACTGAGCAAGGAGCCGATGCGGCACTCAATCCCAGGACCCTGGGATCATGACCTGAGGTGAAGGCAGATGCTTAACTGACTGAACCACCCAGGTGTCCTGATAATTTTGTTTTTAAAAAGTACTGTTAAGAGAATGAAAAGATGAGCAATAGCTGGAAGAAATTATTTGCAAAACACATGTCTGATAAAGAATTTGTATCCAGAACATATAAGGAAAGCTCAAAACTCAGTAATAAGAAAAAAGAAATTCAATACAAGATTGGATCTTCAAAGATGCCAAATAAGTACACAAAGATGATCATTATCATTACTCAATGACATATCCTTGCATATCTATTAGAATTACTAAAATTACAAAGTCTGATCATATCAATTATTGGTGAGGCTATGGGGGAAGCAGAACTCTCATACACTGATGTTGGGAATGTGAAATGGTATAACCACTTTGGCAAATAGTCTGGCTGTTTCTCAAAAAGTTAAGTATACCCCTACCATACCAAGAACAAAGAGAGCATATGTCTATATAAATATTTGTAGAAGAAAGTTTATAGTAGCTTTGTTTGTAATAGCATAAAACAGGAAACAACTTGAGTGTCCCTCAATAGGTGAATATATAAGTAATTTGTGGTATATCCCTACAGTGGAATACTATTCATCGATTAAAATGACTTAACTATTAATACTTGCAACAACATGAACAAATCTTAAAATAATTGTGGGGAGAAAATTAAAAAAAATTATTCTTGGTGGGGAGTTTTAGTCAGCTACTGGCTAAAGACTAGAAGAGTAAATAGAAATGATAGACCAGAGAGGTACATGTAAATGTGAAAACTAAAACATAAGTAAGAATTTTTACTACAACATCCTTGTAAAAGGAAAAGATTAGAAGCAACAGAAATACCCAGCAATTGGAACTGCAAAACCGTACAATGAAGCCACTGGAGAGGCTGAGGTGGCTTTTTGTGTACTTGTATGGAATGACCTCTAAGATGCTGATTAAGTGACAGAAGCAAGGCACAGAACAGTGTGTACAGAATGCAACTGTTGGATAAGCAACCTGTTGGATAAGAAAATCAACAGCATATATAATTATTTCATACAAAATATATCTGGAAGGATAACCAACAAAAATGTGCTTATAACTGAGATGTCTGCAGGGAAGAACACTGTAACTTGGGACCAGGAGTAGGAGGCTAACTCTTTATTAGACAGTTTCTTTTTTTTTTTTTTTTTAAGATTTTATTTATTTATTTGACAGAGAGAGACATAGCGAGAGAGGGAACACAAGCAGGGGGAGTGGGAGAGGGAGAAGCAGGCTTTCCATCGAGCAGGGAGTCCGATGCGGGGCTCGATCCCAGGACCCTGGGATCATGACCTGAGCCAAAGGCAGATGCTTTAACAACTGAGCCACCCAGGCGCCCCTTTACTAGACAGTTTCTTATACTTTTTGAATTCTGCTATGCATGTATTAATTTTTAAATTAAATTAAATGACAGTTTTTAAGTTTATTGTGCAGTTAGGTGAAATTCACATAACCTAAAATTAACAATTTTAAAGTGTACAATTTGGTGACATTTAGGATGTTTGCAGTGTTGTGTGGGAATCACTTCTATCTAGTTCCTAAACATTTCGTCCCCTTCAAAGGACAACTTATATTCATTATGCAGTCATGCCCCATTAATAATTAGTTTTTAAAGAAAAACAAAACAAAACAAAACCCTGACCACGGCTTGCAGAGCTATCCGCCATATGCACCACCACCCCTGCTGCCTCAATTCCAGCCACACTCCTACTTCCTAGGTTGAGTCACAAAGGTCTCCTTTCTGTGCTCCTTGAATTTGCTGTATCTTTTTCTCTCCCCATTATCTTTTCACATGCTGCTCTCTCTGCTTCTAACACCAAGCTCCCTACTTTTCATCTATCAAACTACTAATCCTTTTGAAGTTTCCCTGAATGCCCAGGCCAGGTTTCTATCCAGGTTTGCTGTCCAGACCAGGAAGTTCTCCCATAGCTGCAGAGGTCATGAAGCTAGTTAGTGATGCCATTGGGATTCAGACCTAGAAAGACTGATGCTGAATCTTATGCTTTTAGTAACTGGCCACTCACTGGCACCTCTAATTATATTCAATTCACATCTGATAGTACAAAGTTAATTTTTCATGAACACAAACCTTAGTTCTCAAATACATGCAGTCTGAGTGCTGGGATATATGATGTGTGTCCCCTTTGGCTTCCTGCATAAAGCTCCAGGGCCTACTACAAAACAAGACACATGTAGGGTAAATTATTTTGAGCATAAATGAACATTTAGGGAGTTAGAGTAAATAGAAGCCAACCAGCTAGTCCTGTGGTGACACTGGTGGCCAAAGGTGAGAAGCCAGCCCTGACTGTAATTCCTGTTTCTGAGCTCTACACCATTACCTGCCTTTAGTGAATCACGTGTGAAATTGGAGAGGTTTTAAGGGGAAGCCACACACAGACTTTGAAACAGCCCTGAAGGATTTTTAACGCGTGCCCCATATTTTAATGCATGAGAAAACAAACTACAGAAAACTGCACAAAAGAGGTCAGACTTGCATTCCTGATGGACAGTTCCTTTGGGATCGAGGTCCTGAGCAAACCATTTTGGATATTTTCCTGAGTAATTGGTCACTGGTCACCCATGTTTAGACATCTGGATTGCACTCCAGGGTTCTATAAGCCGTCAGTGGGGAATGGGTCTGGGTTCATTGGCATGAAAGCCATTCTCTTCATTGTGCATGTAATTACCTATGAAAGTGATGCTAGGGATTTTGCACCCTTTTGAGAAGTGGACAGCACAGCCATATGTCCTATAAAACTAGCTGCCATGGTGCAGTAAGAGGAGAAATAAATCTTCCATCTTGATGACAGCTTGTACAACTGAAGCTGGGGATATAGATGGCTCTGAGAAAATGGAATCTTGTAGTCTTTGACAGTGTGATTATTACCCGCTGTCAGCTTATATGGTATTTTCACAAAAAAAAATCACTCATTACACTTCATGCAGATACTAATTTTGTCATCAAATATCACTTAGGAGAACATTAACAATTTAGGAACTTTTATATTAAAATTGGCTAAAGTGACTATTTCAGCAAATGCACAAGACACCATAACCATAAAGCCTTCTCATTCTGAGAAATCTGTATGATTGCTTCAATCCCAGTGTAGAGCATTGGAGAGAACAAGGGGATTCAACTAACAAGGCAGTGTCTGGGATTTGGAAGCCAGGGAGATAAAAGCAGAATTGGAAATGGTTTACAAGCATTCTGTGACTTCTCTCTTAGAGAGAAAATCTTCCTCTTAGCAATAGTTTTAACTTTCAGTTTATGTCTTTTTAAAACTTATTATAAAAAATCTCATTTTTGTGAAGACTTTAATATTTGGCCAATGCTCACTGGTAAGGGAAAATGTGTTTTTGATGTTATGTGGTGATGGCAACAACTAACATTTTTACTGAGTGTTCACTAAGAATCAGACACTGTCCTGTGTTCTTTATACCTCCTGCCTAGTTAAATTCCCATAACTACCAAAGAGACAAGCAGTATTATTATCTGTATTTTACAGATGTGAAAACTGATACATAGGTTAACCAAGTTAAATAACTTAATTAAGTTGCACAGCTAACCAGACATATGACTATCGTGACCACTGCATTTTGCCACTTCCTATTTGTAGCAGCAAGTTACTATTTGCCCTTGAATATCATGTTGGTATTTTTTCACAACAAATGAGGTAGAGCTTATCATTTTATAGATAATGCAACTGAGGCTTATAGAAATCAAACAACTTGTCCATAGTCACCCCTGTTAGTGTCACCTAATTTTCACCCTAGTAAAGGGATCTAAATCTCAGTGTATTAGAGAGTGTTTAGTTTGGTTCATTTCTCTGGATATGAAATGTTTGTTCTCGTCTCCAAGGACACTACATTTCCAAATCACCTCAGCATACACAAGGCTGATGCACATAGGACGATTTTTTTGGACCCTGGTAGAGAGTTTTCTAGTCTAGGATTAAAGGCATATATTTGGTACAAAAGAGACCTTGTCTCTATCTTGGTTTATCTCCACAATGAAAAAAATCTCATGCCCTCAATCTAATTGCGTAGAATTGATGTGTGAAGCGCAATTTTTTATGTGCTTCATCTTCTTCTTCAGAAGTTTAAATCTTTGTTCCAATAAGAAGATAAAAATAAATTTTGGTGTTAGAGTGCTTATGTTAATGCCTTATCTTGATCACTGTAGGATTGGAAACTTTGCTTCCAGCAGAGATGTCTATAAGAAAGATTTGGTTGTATTTTTCAAATGTATTTAAAGCAATAATAATGTGCTTGGCTTTCATTTTTTAGCACTTTATGTAAATATCTTAATTAACTCTCATTGTACTCAAGGTGTAGATATTGCGTCCATTTTAATAAGGCACAGAAAGTGAGAAGCAGTTGGGAGGTCCATATGGTCAGAAATATAATTGCCAAAGGTCACATAGTTAGTAAGGGACAGAACCACTGACACCATGGCACTGCTTACTGGGCATAGCAATTACATCATTAAAATTAAAATGACACGAAAGGGCAACTCAAAGGACATACTAGAAGTAGAAGCAGTGGGTAGAAGATTAAGGGGTTTCTTGCTGTCATATGAGGACATGATAAAATTAAAAATAAGGTGTGTGAGTGTGAGTGTGTGTGTGTGTGTGTGTGTGTGGAGAGAGAGAGAGAGATAGGGAGAGGGAAAAGGAAAGAGAGAGAAGAGAAGAGATGGAGAATCTTTCTGGTTTGGAAAGAAAAATGCTGAGAGAAGACATGAGCTATGACAAAGGAGAGCTTTTAAAAGTACAAAATGTTTTTTGCCATATGAAATGACATGAAATTTAAATCAAAATGTTGTTTGCCATAATGGAAAACCACGTGAAGCTCCCCTCCATCATTTACCAGCTGTGAACTTGGATTGGACAAGTTGTCTAATAGGGATGGTAATTCTGTCTCCCTAGTGTCACTGTTAGATGCTAATGAGAAAATGTGGATAAGACCCTCAGAAACCTTTTATACATCTCTTATAATGTTATGTTGTTCCAAGTTAAAAAAAAAAAAAGAAGGGCAGAGTAGTGGTTGTCAAATATTTAAATGCACTAATGTGGGAGAGGGATTAAATGTTCTTTTTGGTTACTGGTGAATAGAAACAAATTTTGACTTAATGACAAACCTGGTTTCAATGAAGACTGACTAGAAGGGGATAGTTTTCCTTCAGAATGTGTGAGTTTTCTGTTATTGGAGAGATTCAAACGCTTGTGGTCACTTGGATAGTATAAAGAAGATTTGAATGTTAGATCAGCACAAATTCAGGTAAACTCTAAAGTTACTTATAATCTTTAGGGTCTGTGGTAATAACACAAGTTAATACCAGGAGAAAGTGAACTTCTCTACTGATTTACCTATCTCTAGGCCAAGGACTGCCTTCTTTAAGTCAAATTTGTAACAAATAAAAGAAAATCTCATTTTATATAACAAATGGTTTGCTGAAGAAATTATGTCTTATGATACATGTTTTTGGGAGGCCTCTGGGGTCACTTATAAAATGTGCCACCTTTAGATATGATACAAGTGAAAAATATGGATTACTCTAAAACATGTCTTAACAAAAGCTTGGAAAATGTTATATTGGAATTGCATGTTTATTTGCTTGTCTACCTATCTAAGGCAGGTGTGTCTATAAACTCTTTCTGTAAAGGGCCAGAGAGTAAATATTTTAGGCTTTGTGGGTGGTTTCTGTGTCAACTGCACAGTTTTACTGTTGCAGCTCTAAGGCATCCATAGACAATATGAAAATGAATAAGCATGGTTATCTTCCAATAAAATTTTAAGACAGTGGCCTAAAGGCAGTAGTTTGGTAGTCTTAGCTCTAGAGTGTTGAGCTCTATGAGGGCAGTCTTCTGTCAGGTTTCTCAGTTGCAAGCAACAGTAATCATCTGTGCATAATTTGAGCAGAAAATGGACTTATTAAAGCATATTTTGGCAATTTGAAGACTCTCTAAGAGGCTAGAGAACCAGGATTAAATGCCACAGACAAGAAAAATCACTACAGTCATGCTTCATAATAGATCCCATGAAGATGCCTCTCCTCCCAGGCACCTAAAGGTGTTTCCAGAACTGGAACCATCACTGTCCCTGGATACTGGGAGGTACTCTCTCTTTTACTATTCTCATCAGCCTCACCAGAACAGAACTGGTGATCACCCTGCTTCATTGCCTCATCAGCTGTGCAATCCAAGGTCAGTGTAGATGACTCTGATTGGCAGAGCCAGGTCAAATGCCTGCATCTTAGCTGCAGTGAAGGCTGGGGATATGAGTATCCAGCATTTTCATCTTACATGGTTGATGCATGAAATGGAGAATTCCCTAAACATAAGAAGGAGGTTCAGTTTCTGAGTAGTAAAATAGATCTACAGATACCCACTATTGCAAACAGTGCTGAGTTTCTTCACATTTGTTTCTGCAGTGCCTAGCATGTTGTCCAGTCTATAAGAGATTGACAGGAATAATATACTTAATAAACAAGAAATAGGAAGTAGAAGAACTACTAAGACAGGCTTATCTTTTAAAGGTGATTCCATAATAATTATTTTCTTCCCACACTCTATGCCAGAGAGCAATGTATAGTCAGAAGGCAATGTCCCCACCTTGATGAGAAGACAATGGCCTTCTCATTCATTCATTAATTCACTCATTAATTGACTATTTGTGAATGTTCCTCTGTGCCAGGCAACATGATAGGTGGAGGAGAAAATGATGAGCAAAAACAGAAGTAGAGCCTGCCCTGATGGGGTTCCTCATCTAGGTGAGGAGAAAGACATTAGTAAAAGAGGAGATAATGTAAAATTCCAAGTTACTTAGCTGCTACAAATAGTATCCAGAATATATAAAGAACTTTTACAACTTGACAACAAAAATATAAACTACCCAATTAAAAAAAATGAACAAAGGACTTAGACACTTCTCCAAAAAGGATATACAAATGGCCATATGCATATGAGAAGATGCTTAATGTCATTAGTCATTAAGTAAATGCAAATCAAAACCACTGTGAGATACCACTTCATATCCATTAGAATGGCAATAAAAAAAATAATAATGAAAATACTGTGCTGACAAGGATATGAAGAAATTGGAACCCTTGTTTATTACCAGTGAAAATGTAAAATAGGGCAATGGTCATCCAAAACAGTTGGCAATTTCTCAAAAAGTTAAACATAGACTTACCATGTGACCCAGCCATTCCACTCATAGGTATATATCCCAAGGACTGAAAACAAGTACTCAAACAAATATAAGTATATGA
Organism: Phoca vitulina; assembly: GCF_004348235.1. Classification (NCBI taxonomy): domain Eukaryota; kingdom Metazoa; phylum Chordata; class Mammalia; order Carnivora; family Phocidae; genus Phoca; species Phoca vitulina. The sequence goes on along the minus strand of NW_022589731.1, from coordinate 7,228,421 downwards.
ATGTTCATGGCAGCACTGTTTGCAATAGTTAAAAGGTGGAACGCTTGGAAGCTAAATGTCCAACAGATGAATGGATAAACAAATTGTGGTATTATGCAGTATAGAATATTCTTCATCCAGAAGAAACTAAGTATTAATACATGCTACAACATAGATAAACCTCAAAAACATTATGTTAAATGAAAGAAGCCAGGGACAAAAAGTCACATATTTTTTATAAACAACCTAACCTGACACCTAAAGGAGCTAGAAAAATGAGAAAAAACAAAACCCAAAAGCGGTAGAAGGAAGGAAATAATAAATATTAGAGCAGAAATACATAAAATAGAAACGTAAAAATGATAGAACTGATCAATGAAACCAGGAGCTGTTTCTTTGATCAACAAAATTGATAAACCTTTATTTAGCCAGACTCATCAGAGAGAGAGAGAGAGAGAGAGAAGGGGGAGATTCAAATAAAACAGAAACAAAAGAGGAGAAATAAAAACTGGCATCACAGAAATACAAAGATTATAAGAGAATATCAAGACAACAAATTGGACAACCTAGAAGAAATGGATAAATTCCTAGAAACATATAACTTCCCAAAACTTATATAGGAAGAAATAGAAAATTTGAGCAGACTGATTACCAACAATGAAATTGAATCAGTAATCAAAAAACTCCCAACAGGGACACCTGGCTGACTCTTGATCTCAGTGTGGTGAGTTTGAGCCCCATGTTGGGTGTAGAGATTACTTAAAAATAAAATCTTAAAAAAAAAAAATCCAAACACACAAAAGAAACAACCCCCAACAAACAGAAGTCCAGGACCAGATGGCTTCACAGGTGAATTCTACCAAATAAAGAGTTAATATCTCTTCTTTTCAAAGTATTCCAAAAAGTAGAAGTGGAAAGAAAGCTTCCAAAATCATTCTTTGAAGCCAGCATTACCTTGATACCAAAATCAGATAGAGACACTACCAAAAGAAAGAACTATAGGCCAATATCTCTGATGAACATAGATGCAAAAATCCTCAACAAAATATTAGCAAACCAAATCAACAATACATGAAAAAAGTCATTCATCACGATCAAGTGGGATTTATTTCTGGGATGCAAAGGTGGTTCAATATTCACAAATCAATCAATGTGATGCATCAGTGAGAGAAAGGATAAAAACCGTATGATTTCAATAGATGCAGAAGAAGCATTTGACAAATTACAATATTCATTCATGATAAAACCTTCAATAAAGTAGGTTTTGAGGGAACATACCTCAACATAATAAAAGCTATTATGAAAAACCCACAGCTAAAATACTCAATGGTGAGAAACTGAGAACTTTCCCCCTAAGATCAGGAAAAAGACAAGGATGTCCATTTTCACCACTTTTATTCATAATAGTAACGGAAGTTCTAGTCACAGCAGTCAGACAACAAAAAGAAATAAAAGGCATCCAAATTGGTAAGGAAGAAGTCAAACTTTTACTATTTGCAGATGACATACTATGTATAGAAACCACCAAAAAACTACTAGAACTGATAAATGAATTTCTCAGTAAGATCTCAAGATACAAAATTAATGTACAGAAATCTGCACAAATCTCTACCCTAATAATGAAGTAGCAGAAAGAGAAATTAAGAAAATAGTCCCATTTACAATTGCACCAAAAATAATAAAATACCTAGGAATAAACTTAACCAAGGAGGTGAAAGACCTGTACTCTCAAAACTATAAAACTCTGATGAAAGAAATTGAAGACAACACAAAGAAATGGAAAGATATTCAATGTGCATGAATTGGGAGAACAAATACTGTTAAAATGCCCATGCTAACCAAAACAATCTACAGATTTAATTCAATCTCTATCAAAATACCAAATCATTTTTCACAGAACAAATAATCCTAAAATTTGTATGGAACCACAAAAGACCCTGAATAGCCAAAGCAATGTTAAAAAAGAAGAACAAAACTTGAGGTATCACAATCCCAGATTTCAAAATAAATTACAAAGTTATAGTGATCAAAACAGTATGGTACTGGCACAAAAAATAGATACATAGATCAATGGAACAGAATAGAAAACTCAGAAATAAACCCACAACTCTATGGTCAATTCATCTTCAACAAAGCAGGAAAGAATATCCAATGAGAAAAAGACAGTCTCTTTAACAAATGATGTTGGGAAAACTGGACAGCAACATGCAAAAGAAACTGGACCACTTTATTGCACCATAAATTTAAAATGGTTTAAAGACCTAAACGTGAGAACTGCAACTATAAAAAAACTTAGAGGAGAGCACAGGCAGTAACCTCTTTGACATCAACCACAGAAACTTCTTTCTACATATGTCTCCTGAGGCAAGAGAAACAAAAGCAAAAATAATCTACTGGGACTACATCAAAATAAAAACTTCTGCACAGCAAAGGAAACAATCAATAAAACCAAAAGACATGCTACTGAATGGGAGAAGATATTTGCAAATGACATATCTGAAAAGGGTTAGGATCCAAAATATATAAAGAGTTTATAAAATTCAACACCCAAAAAACAAATAATTCAATTAAAAATGGGCAGAAGACATGAACAGACATTCTCTAAAAAAGACATAGAGATTGCCAACAAAGACATGAGAAGATGTTCATCATCACTTACCATCAGGGAAATGCAAATCAAAACTACAATGAGGTATCACTTTACGCCTGTCAGAATGGCTAAAATCAACAACACAAGAAACAACAGGTATTGACAAGGATATAGAGGAAAAGGAACTCTCACGAACCATTGGTGGGAATGCAAACTGGTACAGATACTGTGGAAGACCCTATAGAGGTTCCTCAAAAAGTTAAAAATATAACTATGCTATGTATGACCCAGAACTCACACTATTGGGTATTTAGGTATTTACCCAAAGAATATGAAAACACAAATTCAAAGACATACATGCACTCTGATGTTTATAGCAGCATTATTTACAATATACAAGATATGGAAGGAGCCCATGTCCATTGATTGATGAATGAATAAAGAAGATGTCATATTATATATACACATATGTGTATATATATATGTATGTATATAATATATATGTGTGTATATATATGAAATGGAATATTAGTCTACCATAAAAAAGAATGAAATCTTGCCATTTGCAATGACATGGATGGGGCTAGAGAGTATAATGCTAAGTGAAATAAATCAGTCAGAGAAAGACAAATGCCATATGATTTTACTCATATGTAGAAATCAAGAAACAAAACAAATGAACAGGGAAGAAAAAGAAACCAAGAAACAGACTCTTAACTATAGAGAACCAACTGATGGTTACCAGAGTGGAGGTGGATGGAAGAAGGGTGAAATAGGTGAAGAGAACACTTACCATGATGAACACTGAGGAATGTACAGAATTGCTGATTCACTATATTGTACATCTGAAACTAATATAACACTGTATGTTAATTATACTGGAATTTAAATTTTGACAAAGTCACATATTGTATGGTTCTGTTTATATGCAGTATCCAGAATAGATGAGATGAATCCATGGGGGACAGAAAGCAGTTTGGTGGTTTCCAGCAGCTAGGAGGAGGAGGGAATGGGAATTAAGTATGGGGTTTAATGAGTATTGGGTTTTTTGGAGTAATGAAGTTGTTTTAGAATTTGATGTAGGTGGTGGTTGCACAGTACTGTGAATGTCCTAATGACACTGAATTGTACACTTTAAAAGGGTTACGTTATGTTATGTGAATTTTACCTCAATGAAAAGCAAAGAAAACAAAAAAACAAAAAGAGTGGGTGTGAAGACTGGCTAGGGGGTTGTTGGACTAGTTCAGGCTAGGGATTAGACTGTGGAGATGGAGAATGGAGAAGCGAATCTCGGTGATAAACTGAAGGTAAGGTTGATGTCAGAGGAAGAGGAGGAGGAGAAGGACAGTTACCCACAGACTTGGGCTTTGACGTTCACAGCCAACTTAATGCTAGAGAGGGATATTAGTGAGAATTCAGCCACATCAGAGTTCCCCCCAAACTCATTATCTGACCCATTTTAAAATGGATTTACAGACTCATAAAACCAGTTCTGGTTAAGGCCACTTATTTCTTTCCAATAAAACTTGAAGCTTTCATTTGATCCAGTAAAATTCTTAATACCATCTTTTTATCTCTCTCTTTAAAAAGCCATTTTTATGTGTTCTAAGCATAATAATTATCTACTTGACAAATGTATTCCTAATTACACAATTACTTTATTACATAGTATCAACTTATAAATGCCTGAAGTCTGAGATCTGTCTGGGAAAGAAATTATTTTATTCAATGTATAATGTAATTTCCTCTCAATTATTTAAGGATTGGGGGAGAAAAGGATTTGGGCTGGAAAGCTCTAGTGTATAATTGTAGAACTTCTGTGTCTGATGGAAATCAGGTATAATGATGAAATGAGGCAGGACTTATTAGAAATCCTTGCTGGGTCATTGTTTGCTATGAAGTATGTGCATCTATATGTGTGCACAGGTCTACATGTATGCATGAGTGTGCACATATATGTGTATGTGCATGAGTGTATGTGTATTTAATGCAGTAAGAGAAAGTGTCTTTGCCATGAAGTAGTCTCATTTCACTAAGTAGCAAGGAGTTGAAAATGAATGTCTGTCCATGTGGCACGAATGCCATCCTATACCAACCTCTGAAATTTGTCTCCTTGTCTTTATAACAGTGGCAATAACCTCTACTTGCTAAAGGGAAATATAGAAAGGTGATGTAGGACACTTTGATCAGCTATTAAAAACTCAAAAGGAGTATAATCATCAGACCTTTTATATTCTCCAACAGCTGAGGATAAATTATAGGGGCAATAGGAGTTTTGATGAAAAATATGTTGAAATCATAAACTGGAAGCCTAAAGCACTTCTGGGAACCTTGATGGACCAATTTAGTCTGGTGGTTGGGGGACCAGTAATCAAGGAACGACTTTTCTAATTTGACAGTTTTGCAGAAGTCATTATTGACTATTTTTTTATTATGTTATGTTAATCACCATACATTACATCATTAGTTTTTGATGTAGTGTTCCATGATTCATTGTTTGCATATAACACCCAGTTCTCCATTCAATATGTGCCCTCTTTGATACCCATCACCAGGCTAACCCATCCCCCCATCCTCTTCCCCTCTAGAACCCTCAGTTTATTTCTCAGAATCCATAGTCTCTCATGGTTCGTCTCCCCCTCTGATTTCCCCCCCTTCATTTTTCCCTTCCTGCTATCTTCTTCTTCTTCTTCTTTTTTTTTTTTTTTAACATATAATGTATTATTTGTTTCAGAGGTACAGGTCTGCGAGTTTTGCTTATATGGAAAGGCTTCTCCAAGGCTTATCTTGGCTCCACCAATTGCCACAGAAGTTGGTTGTTCTCTGTACCAGGATGTGACCACATCCTGGACCATTTTCTTAAGAACTCCCAAGTTCTGATCATTCCCTTGGAGACACTGGACTACTCAGTAGAAGCCCCACTATAACCGTCAAACTGCTTAGATAGACACTGCTCTCAACTATTCCAGTATATATGTATCCCCTAAATTTTCATACTCTTCCATACTCTCTCTCTTCCTCTCTCACCTACTTTATATGAAAATGTAAACATGCCAAAATGTCATCTTTTTTTTTTTGCCTGTCTCTTATTTTTTCAGACTCAGTGTTAATGTCATTTTCTGTGGAAATGTGTGTGTGTGTGTGTGTGTGTGTGTGTGTGTAGGAGAGAGAGGGATCTCCACCCACGTGTAAGAGAAACCAAGTTCCAAATTCTGGGAGGAGGGGGGAGGTGGGAACCCACTCAAGGTACAAACTGGTCAATGTTGACCTCCTTAATGGAGAGGAATGTGGCATTATTCAATGGGTCACTGAATCTCTTGCCAGTTTTTCAGTGGAAGAGAAAAGGAGACCAGTGGCTGCATGGCATAGGCAGAATGGGTGTGGATGGGGCAAAAGTGGCCGAGTCCTGGCTCTAATCCTTTGCACTAACTCCCTATGTGATCTTGGGTCACTAGACCTTACTGAACTCATATGTAAAAGAAGCAGTTAAGTGTAGATGATAAATTACATCATCTAATTAAAAACAAACAAACAAGCAGATAATGGTTACCCTGGGGCAGGAATGGGATAACTGGAAGGGCACAGGAGGGCTGTTGTGTTTCTGGCAATATTCTATTTCTTGATCTGTATGGTGGTTACAAGGCTTGTTTAATCACTCTGTATACACAGTGTATTTTTCTATATGTATTTTATTCTTCTAGAAAACTTTGTCATACAAAATATGCAAAACAAAAACATAGCCATCTGAAATCATTATTAAAAAAAAAAAAAGACCCAGGGGAACCAGGGTGACTCATTAAGTGTCCCACTCTTGGTTTTGGCTCAGGTCATGACCTCGGGGTGGTGAGATGAAGCCCCGCATTGGCTCCATGTTCAGTGGGGAGTCAGCTTGAGATTCTGTCTCTACCTCTCCCTTCCCTCTATCACTCCCTCTGCTCTCTCTCTCTCTCAAATAAATAAATAAATCTGAAAAAAAAGAGTAAACACATCAAAAAACAACACAAAAAAGCCTCAGAACTCTCACCTTGTTTGAGGGATTGAAGTTTCATAAGGAGACTAGAGATGAATAGACATGTGAAAGAAGTACCAGTTCTAACATCACAATTTAGGATGGACTACTCTGGACAGCAAGTCTCCATCATAGAAATGATTCTCTGTTAAAGTTTCTGTTGAATATGGCCTGGCCACTACACAGTCTGATTTATTTTCATGAACTGCATTCTGAAGCATTTCAATATTTAGTCAATTTCAGGGAGGAGGCAGTAAGTCGAAACCAATGTTGAAAATCAGCTGTCATGTTGTTGCCCGGGGATGCTATGATCCCACAACACAATGTGATGGGATATTAATGTAATCAGGGCACAGGGAGACTAGGAACTTATGAATAGGAATTGCAATCAGTCCTGCTAACACAGATAACAAGAGATAAATGCATCTCTTTCATTGCCATTAAAGTCTACTTTCAATTATGGTGGGAATCTGTGTTTAAAATAAAAGGACTCTAGCAGTTGAGGGTTAGAAGGAAAAAACTCTTGAGTAATCGCTGTGGCTTGTGGTCATGAAGCTGTAGGTGGAGGAATGGGATCCATTTATACCACAGAAGCCTGGTGTCCCTGACTTTGAACAGATACCAGCATGTCTCAGCTTTGAGACACAGTTCTTGACAAGCTTGGCAGCAAAGAGTATCCTCTCTTGATGTCAGTATCCAAATAGCCAGAAGGTAGTGTTGCAAAACTAAAATCTTACAAAACAAAGATTTATGAGAGAATAAATTGGAATAGCTCTTTTGGAGAGTTCTCCAGCGATCCCTAGTATAATTGAGAATGTGCGTTCTTTATGGCCCTGCAATTTCACCCCAGGTATGTACCCTATAAAAATCCACTCATATGTGCACACAGAGACCTAGATAGAAATGTTCATAACAGCTTTGTGTGTAATATTGAAAAATTGGAAAATAGCTCAAATTCTATTCATGTGGGAAGGATAAATAAATTATGGTATACTCATCCAATGAAGTATAATTCAGTATTGAAAATAATTGAACTAGAATAATTTATATCAACATGAACTTACCTCATTATATTCTTGATTATAAATGCAATTTGCATATGAATACAGAAGAATATAATAATATAAAGTTTACCAACATAGAAAAAATTATATTGGAAAATACTTAGGGATCCATACATAGTAATGGGTAAAGAGATGTGGGAAAGTAATGAACACTGAGTTTAATATAGTGGTCATCTCTGAGGAGTGAGGGGAGTGTGAATAGCAAGGAGTCACAGGACAGGAATTCAATATGGGGATCTTTGTAATGGCTTTCCTGTTATTCCTTATATTAGCCATTATACTTCTTTTAAAAAAGATTTTATTTATTTATTTGAGAGAGAGAGAATGAGCAGGGGGAGGGGCAGAGGGAGAGGGAGAAGCAGACTCCCCACTGAGCAGGGAACCCAACCTGAGGCTTGATCCCAGGACCCCGAGATCATGACCTGAGCTGAAGTCAGACACTTAACCGACTGAGCCACCCAGGTGCCTCTAGCCATTATACTTTCTAAATGGCTAAAATGATTTATAAGACAACTTTTAAAAATTAATCTGAAAGTACAATTAGGATTTATTCACTCATTTATATGTCAATCTATTTTTCATCCAATTAATATGTACTGATCTTCTGCTTTATGTAGGTGCTCTTCTAGGAGCTGTGAAAGAAGCAAGAGAAATAAAAGGCATAATCTGTTCCCCTAAAGGGCTGATAGTTTAGTTGGGAAGACAAGACACAGGAAAATTTAGGCAATACTATGATAAAGAAGAAATCTAAAAGAAATACACAGCTTGAAGCAATGGTACGGACAAAGCCTTATTCCCAGGAATGTGGTGAAAGGTATGGGATATCATGGGCATGAAACAAAAACAGTTCATGGGTATATAAATCCACTCATTGGATTCCTGGTTCTTCTTGCCAGGATGCAGTAGAATCTATTAACTTGGCAAGTACTCCCACTCAGGCCTGCTTTGTTTCTTTTTTTTTTTTTTAAGATTTTATTTATTTATTTGACAGACAGAGACACAGCAAGAGAGGAAACACAAGCAGGGGGAGTGGGAGAGGGAGAAGCGCAGGATTGCTGCTGAACAGGGAGCCCAATGCGGGGCTCCATCCCAGGACCCTGGGATCATGATCTGAGCCGAAGGCAGATGCTTAACGACTGAGCCACCCAGGTACTCCTGGGCCTGCTTTGTTTCAAACACTTCTTAAACTTACTGAAACTCTGCACAAATGGTGATTTTCCTTCTATGTTGTGTGTGCTTTATCAGTGTAAGTGTAATAGCTCTCCTCTTGAGGTGTGACAATGCAGGGCTACAGCCACTAATCATTCTGATGCCTTGTGTCAATAGAACTCTTTGTGACACCCAAAGAATATATAAGAACATGTCGAGTTGGACCAGAACTGCTTTACCTCTCTCACAAGAGAGCCAAAAGATATAATACAGGAAAACTCAGTTGTCCAGTTGACAACCATTTGGGACTGAGTGAGGGATATTATGGAAAATTCTAGATCATCTATATGGTCCTTATCAGCTGTGATAATTCCTGTATCAGCTTCCAAAAGTAAGGGATCCTTGAGTCCGTGGATGCCTCCAGACCCCCTTTTACCCTGTATTTCTTTAGTTACTGCAGTAGATGGTCTTGAAGATAACAAGCTCCATAAAATTATTTTCATTGATGGCTTATTTTCATCTATCCTGGAAGTCTTTTGAGATATGAAGTGGACCTCAAATACCTAGTATTTTGTAACCAGTGAACCAAATTAAGTTTGCTTCATCTACACTTTCCATGCTTTTTATAGCCTTTAAACTTAGCTCCTCAGTCCATTTTTCCTTTTCTAGAATGAGAAGCTATTAACTTTCTTCCAAATTTTCCATATATTGTTTTATGTTTCAAATTTTGTAATATTCTTGAAAGGTAAATAGGACAAATTCTATTGATTCTTGTGTGTGCACGTGGCTTTATATGGGAGTCTTAGGGGATTGATTAGGTTATATGTTATGCCACCTCAGTTTTATCCTGTGATAGATTATGGCAGAGAGATTGGGGGAAAAATCAAAATCAGGATTTGTGAATTCTGAGTCATAAATTTAGGAAGTCTTACACTGCATCTTCATCATATTTCTTCTAGTCCATGTAAATATCTGGCTGTCAGGAATTCATTGAATATTTAAGCTATAGAGACATCATGGAGAGTATCATGTTTGAGGTTTCCCAAAGTGAGTCCAGGGATTGTTACTGCTGAGGTACCATTATAAATGGCTTTCACTTGGAAATAAAAGATCCCATGGTCAGTTGTTTCTGGGATAAATCAGGTGAATTAAAGTTAGTCAGGCTTCTGTCCTGTAGGACTTTTTAGAGCCTCTAGGATGGTAATGTGATGGCATGTCTCTGAGAGGGATTGGAGTTTGCATCATTTTCTGAACCTTGTTGTTCATAGTTTGTTGTTCATATGCTACTTCTTATGAAAAACATTTGGGGAAACAAAGATCTAAGCCAACTTTATTATTTCACCCATGTGAAAATTAAGGCATAGAGATGTTAAAGTGATTACTAACATCCTGCAACAGTGCTCAAACTGAGCAAGGAGAGAGGAGGAGAGGGCTCACTGAAAAACATTTTCCTGAGCAGGTATGGATAGCATGCCACAGATTTTTACAGTGTGTGTAATGCTAATGACTGAAATGGACTTGTCTTTTAACTAAAGAGGAAGTGATATGCATGTTGTGATATTATTGAGTCATATTACCAGAGATATCCCTTATTGTTACATGTATACCAGAAATAGTTTATAGCAGAAACAATACTCCTGCATTACTTATTATAGCATCCAGGATAACAAGGATAGGCAGCTTAACATTACTAACATCATTATTCACACATATAAATACCTTAGTGATGTACACACAATTACTAATTTATATTTTCATAGATTAATAGTTGATTAAAGGAGAATGGACCTTCAAGATTGTTAAATTTAACGCTTTCAGGTTTTTTTTATTTTTTTAAAAAAGATTTATTTATTTGAGAAAGAGAGAGAGAGAGCATGAGTGGGAGAGGCAGAGGGAGAGAAACTCTCAAGCAGACTCCGTGCTGAGCGCAGAGCCCGATGCCAGGCTCAATCTGACGACCCTGAGATCATGGCCTGCTTGTAACACTTTTGGTTTTTAATTCAGGAAACTGAAGCTCAAATGGATTGAATAATTGAAGTCACACAATTTGTGAAAGATCTAGGATGAGAATGTGGTTCTCCCTGTTCTCATTCTGTGGTATTTCCAATTTTGTGTAAGTGTTGTTGTAATGCCAAATTATTAGAGATAGCTAATGCACTACTACATTTTATTCTCATTCAGATTTTCATTTGTTTTTGCAGGTTAAAGTATGATTCTGAAATAAATAATTTGTCATTCCTGGGTGACTAGATCTCTTGTTCACTGAAGGCAGAGAATGAAAACTGTTACTTATCCCACAGGCAGTGTGAGGGTCGAGAAGTAACTATTTGTCAAAAGCAGGATTTATTAATTATGAGTCCTCTTGTTTAGAGATATTTCATGTCCATTCATTTTCAAGGGGGAGGGATAGCTCTTCCTTCTCATATATACATGCCATCTGTGCTACAAGCATAAATAAGAGGAGTAAGTAAATATAAAGGCTGTCTAGCTCAGAACAAAATAGCAACAGCCCTTTGTAATGCACAGTAGAGACAAACACTAGTATGCATTTGTTATTCTTTTTTTGACTGAGCAGAAAGGAAGGTACGAGTTTGCTTCTCCCCAGGCATGGACCTGTGTCTCCAAGCATGCTTGGCATCGTCATGAATGCTTTGCAACCACATCCTTGCTCTCATTGGAAGAAGGTCCTTTATCCTTTCATTGGGACCTTTTAGGTCTGAGCACTGGTGCTGATGTCTGAATTGCTCTGGTGTGCCTGACTTTCTGGAAAGAAAGAACCCCCCCACCCAGTCATAGAAATGCCTGCTCTGTGCATATTACATCCAAGTTCTTCTCCATGTGAAGAACTCCTCAGGGGCCAGCATTCCTGTCTTGTTCCAGTCTAGATGTTTTCTCTCAAAGATATCTGACTGCCGGTCTCTAAGAGCAGGTCATTTTACCCAGCAGGCAGTAATCATGAGGTTGGCTCCATAGTCTCTGATTGTGGCCCCAGTCTGCCTGTAGTGTTCTGTGTTGACTGAGCAGAGCTTGTTTTTCTCAGGCACTGATCCTTAGGCTTTAGGTCCTCCTACCCAGATCACCAGGACTAGCCTGCACCTTCCTCATCTTGTTTCTCTAGAGCCAGGTCCTTTCCTATCTATTTTTGCCATAGACACTTTGCCAAAGGCCCGGTACTTGCCAACTCCTTCAACTCTGTGCCTTGACATCCTTGGCCAGCCTTATCCTATTATGCCTAATATCCCGAAGGAGCTTTCCAACTGGAAGCCTGGAAGATTTCAGTTGATTAGGGGAATATTCTAGAACATATACACTCACTTGTCAAAGGTGATCCTTTCCCTGGAGGTGCTGGTTCTTGGTACTTCTAACACTATTCTCAAGTGTAGATTTTGTCAATATTGCACCATAGAGATGGATGCTTCTTCTATCCTAAAAAAGTGAGAGTAACATTTTATGTGATCTGGGACAAGATTAATGTCAGAGGTAGCAATGATATTAGAATATCTAGACTACCTGGCAACCGAGGTCCAAACTGTTACAACAATTATCCATCTCCACAGATGAATATGAGTCCTTCATCAGAATCCAAGCCCATCTGGATTTCCCACTGCTTGCTTAAGAAGCTTTGCCTTTGGATGAGAAACTCAATGTGGTTCCCTATACATTGAGATTCTGTATCTCCTTGAGATGCTCTTCATGTCTCTGTCCAAATGAGATGAACACTGTAGGATTTTAATGGAGAAGTTGGCTGGTGAGCTTTGGGGGAAGGGGGGCAAGATTTACTCAATTATTAGAAGATAGACTAAGACATTAGACTCTCATCAGAATATTCAGCTGTTGTTCCTAAACAGCACTGCTGCCTCCAGAGTTTGAATGCTTGTGATTTATAGGCACCCTCAAGAATTTAGAGATTATGGGTTTAATAATTTGGGTTATGACAAATGCCTCTATGTGTCCAAAACCAAATTGTGGTGGTACTCTATTTGCCTTTTGCCTCAAAGAAAGAAAGAATGGGTAATATAGAGTGGGAAAAATGGCCTGGAAGGAACTTTACTTTTATTTTATTTTTTTATTTATTTTTTTAAAAGATTTTATTTATTTATTTGACAGAGAGAGTGAGAGAGGGAACACAAGCAGGGGGAGTGAGAGAGGGAGAAGGAGACTCCTGACTGAGCAGGGAGCCTGATGCGGGGCTCGATCCCAGGACCCTGGGATCACGACCTGAGCCGAAGGCAGATGCTTAATGACTGAGCCCCTCAGGCACCTCGGAACTTTACTTTTATTTTAAAATAATTTTTATTTATAGCATATAATCATTAAGGTAATAGATATTTAGTGTCCAGTATTTGCAAACTACAGAAAGAAAAATACTCAAATAAAAATAGAAACCGCCAAAATGCCACCAGAAAAGGATAAATGCATTCTCTTGTAAATCTTTCTGGTTCTTCACATACGTGTATATAAAAATAGATAATGATATCTAATGACATATATAATATATAAATTTCCTAGCTAGCTAACTGACTGGAATTTTAACAACAACAAAAAGCAGTTATTTTGGTTTCATAATTCTATGCAGACTTTCCTGCTATATGATATATTATTGGGCACTTTTTCCTATACTTTAAATAATCATATAAATAATTTTAATAGTTGTTTACAAGTCCATAGTAAGAATGTACCACTGTTTACATAATCAGTTTATCAACATTTAAGCTCTTTGCCTAAAAAAATAGAAATAATTATTCAATGCCCATTTTGATAGAATAAACTTTGAGTATATCTATGGTTATGTCCTCAGGTTTCTAGAAGAGGGATTACTAGGTCAAATATATACACATTTTTAAGATATTTGGCACATATCAACAAATTGCTTTCAAGAAAGATTTCACCTACCCACTGCCCTATCACACTGTGTTATCATTACAAAAACTTTAAAAACTACATTAATTTTGATAATAAATTAGGTAAATAAGTTTTAGTCTTCATATATATGTTAGATTATTTATGAGCTTGGCATTTATTAATTTGTGATTTGTATGTACATATATTTTGAACAAATCTTGAACGTATATCTATTATAGTGTTCAATTTGTCATTTTGATATGTAGGAATTATTTATGTTTTGAGGCTAATATAACTGTTTCCTCTCATGTCTTTCAAAATTTCTTCCAGTTTATTGTTTATTTCCTAGTTTGCTTAAAGATGATATGTATTTTTGTCTGTGTAATTATTTTAGAAATGAGAAGAAAGAGATAGAGCTATTTTTTCTAAAATATCTATTTGCAGCTTGGAAACTCAAAGTTCACATGCTGATGTAAAATATAGCATTACAAAATGGGTTTCCACAGAACAGCACATTTGACATTTGATTCTTTATCTTTGCGATGTTTCTGGACAAGAGGCATACCTAATTCACAGCGTATGTTCTCTCTGCCCAACATTTAAGGAGATTGATGTTCTTGCATGCAAACAATATATCTACAGGGAAACTGCTCATAAAGTCTCTTTAAAGATGCTTCGTGGTATAGACTTTGGCAGAAAGAGAAAATTCCAACTATATTGTTTCAAATTCTTTTAGAAATCAGCAGTTGAGGTTTGACTGGTGGACATTTCCCACATCATTTATGCCCAACATCTCTGAAGTTTACTTCTGAAAACTCTAATACATTTTCCCAGAGGAAATACATAAAGTGATTTTTCAGGTTATGAGATCTTTTTGCTTCCTGTATCTAATGCAGACAGTAGGCAGGTTGGAAAAATGACCAAAACAAATATCAAGCATAGTCCCAAGCAAAAAAAGAAAAATAAAAAAACCCCATAAAATTAAAACAAACAAATGAAAAGGTATTTTAACTCTTAGCACACAACTATCTTTAAATATCTTTGAAGTCCTTTTTCATGTAACCCTAGTGTATTAGGTAACTTGATTCTTGCCTTTCAAAATACAAGAGTACCATCAGTTGAAGTTGACCAATCTGGGATACAAGTAGAAATTTTTTGTCCTACTACAAGCTTAAGATCAAATCCACTCTTGCATAAAACATTCCCTCGACATCTTGCAATGATATTTAAAATTATACAATGTCAGGTAAATAGAGGGTCTTATAGGTCTTCTGATTAAGTGGTCCTAACAAAGAAGATCAGGACTTAGTTGTGTACTCTTGTCCATCCCAAATGAATGCAAAATCTTTTCCTCATGAGAAATAATGGATTTTCCAGATGAATGGTCAATACTCTGTATCTAAAGATCATGTTAACTTGCTTTTAGAAATTTCTTTAGCAAAGAGACCACATTTGACACAATAGCTGTATTTGGAGTTGCTCCTGGATTGAGTTTGTATTAGTTCACTGTCATTTTTTTTTAGGTTCTAGCTGATTTTTCTAATGGCCAGACTGGTAAATTAAACGCATACAATGGAAAGTACCACAGTTTATCATTTAGGTCTTTATCAGTGGTATTAATCTATGCCTCCCTAATATGACAGTTTCTGTTGCTTTCACTTGTTTTTTCCTCTGTGATAGTTATCATCCCATAGGCCAAGGAATCAGTGCGGGCGTTCTGCCAATTAGCAAGTATGTACAATCTAATTATAAATTTTGAGACTAGGGAAATGACCCCTGGTATATCTTTGAGCTGGACCTGGGTCACAACTCCATTTATTAACTGGCATCTTACTCTAATTGGGTGAAGCATAATGATACTGTGGGTCCCCAGATATTAATGTCAATTAGAGCCATGTATTGTGGGTTATTGTCAGGGCTTTGGATATTATTATATATGTAACAACAGTAGTCATTGAAGTGTTTTAATATGTGTGCACATATTCATGAGATCTAAGAATAGAGATCAATTCATTCTTTAGAGCACTTTGCCTTTGAGGAATTATTTGGCCAACAGTGAAATGAAGGAATGGAATAGTATGGGAAGTAGTGGGAAGGTTTCTATGACTGGAATAAAGATAACCAGGGCAGGGAGGGATGAAGGAAATGAAGCAAGAGAGATAAACCTGTGGGAGCATAATGAGAAAGGCTTTAGAGGATCCTTGCACAGGGCATGCTTGGGAGCAATGGGACAAATGACTTTCCTTTGGTTACTTGTCACCACATAGTTGCCATGTAGTGATGCAGCATAATCCCAAACTGAGGGGAATTAATGTTTAGATAGAATGGAACGACACATGTTTTAGGATGCTAAATCATTTTAACATTTTTAGGGTCCTGAATCAGAAGGAGATCCATGATGTTTGGGGGGGCAGTAATGACTCCACTTTATTGCTATTCATATCAGTTGCTTTCTCTGCTTGTGGCTGAGGCTCTGTGAGCTGGGCTCCTGATGAGTCTTTAGTACGATGTAACATTTGGCAGTTTTCCAATTCTAATTCAAACTGTAGCAAATATATTAGGGAAAATGGAGGAAAGGGTGGTATCTGTGAGTTTTATATTGTTTTTATCCATGTCACATAAAGTAAAGCTCAGTACAGGCATATGGAACTGTTTAAAAAGGATTTAATAAAAGGCATTTTTTAAAAGATTTATTTATTTGTTTGAGGGGGGAAGGGTAAAGGGAGAGGGTGAGAGAGAATCACAACAGGCTCTCTGCTGGTAGAGTCCTCAGTGAGGCTTGATCTCACAACCATGAGATCATGACCTGAGCCGAAATCAAGAGTTGGATGCTCAGCTGACTGAGCCACCCAGGAGCCCCTAATAGAAGGCGTTTTAAGAATAAATCAAAATCACTATTCCATATCATTGTCTACTTTCTAAAATAGCTTTAGCCTCCCATTGTAAGCTCTGCTTTTTCTTCATAGGTTTGAATGATTGAGAGTTGGATGATGTAAGGCAGGTTTATAGATCAGTATTTACTAACAATTTGATGTGAACAGAATCTTGTATTGTTCCTAATTTTGGCATTACCTCCACGAGGACAGTGGTTGTGTTGGTATATTTTTGGATTCCTCACTGTATACTGTGCAGATGTAGACTTAGCCCAATGACAATCCATGGAAAGACCTTACTGAGAGCCCTAGAGTCTATGCCAGGCATCATCCTTGATTTGGAAATAGATGCGGAAGACTCACTTCTTGCACCTAATGTCTCACACATCTATTTGAGCATTTTGTAGGCAGCCTCAAATCTGCTTTTGAAAGTAGGTAAAATATAAGTGACTTTGCATATGTTATTAACAAATGTGTAACTGTGGTATGACCTTTACTAAAAACCCAGCAAAGACATTGCTGGGTTCTTCTCATCTCTCCTCCTCAGGAAGTGCCTGGTCTTCAGAAGCCCTTAATAAATATGTGTTGTTAAAGAGTTACCCTGCTGTGAAAATAAAGCATACATACGTGGTAAAGTTAAATAACATTATGAAAGATATATAAAAGATAAATATAACAACAGTTAAGTAATCACAAATACTTATCAAATTGAATTGTTGAGGTTTGTAAAAAAAAAGGAATGCTTTGTCTGTTTCCTTATATAACACAAACCCAGAAAATGTCCTAGAATACTTATGAAGAAACATGCAAATGTGGGGGACGCATTTGTGTTGTGGGATAGGTCAGATTGCAGATTACAATTTTTCAGGTTTTGTGGAATTGTATAATATACACCTTGGGAAATAAATACCTAACCTCTGCTACATGGTTAATGAAGAGACAGAGTAGGGTAGATTTGGGTGGTAGACAATCATAGATCAAAGGGCCAACATCTGGTTTGCAACAGATACTTGCTTCAAATTGAGTCATGTCTATAGAAGGCTTAAATAGGATGAAACATCGTGAAAAAGATTTGCTCCCAACATTAATAATCACAACATCTCACTGGACACCAGAAAGCCATTCCTCCCTTATCTCAGCCTGTCATTTAAAATAGACTAGCTTTGCTTTTAAATTTCTCCCTTGGAGTTTCTGGTGGTTTTGACATTTTGCTAGCTGTTCTTTTGGAATTGCTTTTTTTTTTTTTTTTTTTTTTTTACATAGAAAAAGAAAAAGTTCCATAGTGAAACAGAATATCTATGAGGTTCATTGCTTTGCTGAGGCTATATACCATGTGAACCAAACCACCTCTCTCCAAAGCACTCTCACCTCTCCTATAAAAACTTCACTATAGGATCAGTTGCTCACTAGTGCTCAGAAGGTATTTTATTTTATATACAGACTGACATTAATGCAGGCATTGGCTACAAAGATTTCATAACCAGCATAACGCATCAGATAGTGAGTGATGAGAAGTAAAGAAAGGGAAACAAAACTGACTTTGCATTTTGTCTTCCTGCCATTATTCCCTATTTTACATATGGGAGAGAATGACAACAAAACTAAGGACTTATGACGAAAGCTAAATATATCAATATACCAGACACACATCCTTAATCCCCAAATCCAGTGTATTATTTATGGGCTACATCAAGTTGCTTTCAAGCACAAGTTGATATAGATACAAACCTCTATATATGTTGCTTCCAATGGTTACTTGGTTTGTCTCATCTATAGTCCTTTTCTTTTAACTTAGAAAAAGTGCTTGAACCTCTCTTATCCATGGGAGCTTCTGCCCAGATAGCAGAACACTGGTGCAAAGCTGTTAAGGTATCTTTCTGGACTGTTCTCTGTACTTCACTGCCCTGTGGTTCCCAAGCCTGGAAACCTGGGGTATTCTCATGTGCAGAGAATTGATTTGGAAACCTTTAGCATTGATGAGACTCTTTTCATTGATGCACTCAGTTTAATCATTACATGGATAAAAGATGGTCACATTTCCTTGCTTTGTAATTTGATGACCAGAGCCCATTATTATTATAAATGTATCTCTCTGTCTTTCAACAATTTTTATGAATACAATCAAAAGGTAAAACATTGTGTCTCCTGTGTCTTAGAGACATCTCCTTCTTGGTACCCCTGTACCTCTACTGTTCTCTGTGTTTCTCAATGATCATGTATTCAGGCTTTTAAGAGGTAAGCAGCACACAAATTGGCAAGTGCAGCTGGAAAGCAGGTCTGTCAGATTTCCAGGGTCAAAAATGTCATGAGTAAAACCTATAGAGGTCAGAGTTGAGTGACACAGGTAAAGGGGGGGGGGGGTTGGCACTCACCTGTAGCCCACTAAGAAAGTGCAGTTCTGAGATATTCAATGGTAATCATTTTCTAGCCCTGTGTAAATAATTTTAAATCAATGATTATTTTATATTTGCACAATTGTGTCAAAACTGACATTGGCAATTCTTTTTAGATGTGTCACTATCTCTAGATTTAACCATGGGAACTTTGAGTTTGTTATGTTTTAAATCTGGTTCCCTAGGGGTGCCTGGCTGGCTCAGTTGGTAGAGCATGTGACTCTGGATCTTGGGGTTGTGAGTTCGAGCCCCACGTTGGGTGTAGAGATTACTTAAAAAATAAATAAAAATTAAAAACATTTAAAAAAATCTGGTTCCCTGTATGTATTTATTCTACAGGGATTACTGTGTAAATGACATAGTGAGGAAGTGCTCTCAGGTGAAACCAGTAAAAGAGCAAAACTCAAAAACAAAAACCAAAAAAGTGCAGGAGAAGAAGCTGGGCAAACATGTTTCAGGAGAAATCCAGCTTCAGCCTGATTCCACCAGAGGCAAGTCAGCTGGGCTGTGTCAGGGTGTTGTATAAATGACGCTTCTTTAGACGGTTATTCTTAGCTGACTGAAGCTGTATAATTTGAGATTTCTAAGAGGATATACCCCTATTACTCCTATGGTCCTGATGAGTAAGCAATCATACTTCATTCAGATTTCCTTAGTTTTTACCTAATGTCCTCTTTCTGTTCCAGGATCTCATATAGGATACTACATTGCATCTTAATAGTTACGTCTCCTTAGGTTCCTCTGGGTTGTAAGAATTTCTTAGATTGTCCTTGTCTTGATGACCTTGACAATTATGAAGAGTACTGGTTTGTGTTTATAGAATGTACTTTTATTTGTATTTATCTGATGGTTTTCTCATTAATGTCTCATAAATGTGTATAGGTTTTAGGAGAAAGATCACAGAAATGAAGTGCCATTTTAATTACATCATATTAGGGGTACCTACTATCAACATGACTATCATTGCTGATGTTGACCTTGATCACCTTGCTAGGTAATGTTTGCCAGGTTTTTCCTCTATAAAGTCATTCCTCCCACCATTTCTCATACTGTAGTTTTTAGAAGGCCACTTAAATCTATAAAGAGAATGCATTTTTGCTTCCTACTCAATCAATGGTGCACTCTTTTTTTTTTTTTCATATACACTTTTAAAAAAATCCCAAATCTGAAGGACAAACAAGGGCCAAATCAGGCAGGATCAGGTGAATGGTGTTGAGGATTTTGAATTTTGTCCAGAGAATAAGGATAGTCATTGTTAGGGAGTGAGAGGTTAAACAGAGGAGTGACATATTAAGAGGCATCCTTGGGGATCTGGAAACTGTGGCATTAAATCTATTTAAATAGAGCAGAGCTTGATTCTGATGAAAGCATACCCACTTTTGGCCAAATGAAGGATACTTATATGAATAGCAATACTACTTCTAGATTTTTTTTTTTTTCAACGCTCTAAGACATTATTTTATCTTGTGGCATCCATCTGGAAACTCTACTCTTGCTGACCCTGACAGGTGAGGTTGGGAAGAGTCTGGCAGTGTTTTGGTTCTGGAGACTGTAGAGCCCCCTTGTGAACTGCTTCTATGCCCTCTTGTTACTTCCCTCAGATATTCACTTCTTTGAGAATCCAAACTGCAAAAACAATGGACTTGGGAGGGGTGAACTTGGAATCTGGAGGCTGACAGGGTTCTATGGAAAAGCAACAGCTATGAATTTGGAGAAAGTTAAGCTGCCTCTCACCTTCCCTCTCCATCTTTCCTCAGGACTGGTGTTCAAGCTGTGCAGGTTAACATGGGTAGCTATGGATAGACTTTTAATTGGATTAAATATCAATTTACTTTAATGGCAGCAATTAGAGAATTGACCAAATCCATTGAGACTTTTGAGGCACAGAAAGAGTTAGAAATTAAGACAGGAATTTACTGTTGTTTCTGGACTGCTGCCAGCTCCTTAAATCCATTCTGAGGGATATCCTCACCTCCCTTTCCCAAATAGAATTTGCTTTTAGAGTTTTTGCCCTCCCCTCACCCCTACATGCACAGCTACTCTTTTCTTTTAGTGTGTTTGTCACTGTCTGCCTCTTCTCCCTTCACCCATCCACCAATAACTGCACCTCAACCCCATCCATCTCATCTACCCCAACCACTTCCTTTTCTTTCTCTCTTCCTCCCTCCCTCCCTCGTTTCCTTTCTTTCTTCTTTCTTTCTTTTTCTTTTTCTTTCTTTTTCTTTTTCTTTCTTTCTTTCTTTCTTTCTTTCTTTCTTTCTTTCTTTCTTTCTTTCTTTTCTTTCTCTTTCTAAAATTTTTATTGATTGCTTTATGAAAGTGAAAATACATGAAAAATTATGAAGAAATTATATATGATAATATTATATAAAGAAAAACTTCATAAGAGTCATCTCCTTTATGTGGTGAAATGAGTTCCCAGGAGAAATAATAAGAGGCCAATCACTTCAGTTATTTAACACTCAACTCTACAAAATAACCAGGGATATGTGGCCAGGAAGGCCCTAGCCTCAGCTATATTGGGATGAAGAAAATAATCCTAACAGGATTTTTCTATGCTAGGCTCAGTTTTTCTCTCAGATGAGTTGTAACTCCTGCTGAAATGAACTGTATCTACCCTCAGTAAGAGTCACTGCTTTCCTGTTGGCCAAATTCATCAGAAACTAGAACAATAACAACAACAACAATTTCAGGATGCTCCTCTCAAGAAGAAAACTGTTCTTATAAAGAAACCTGTTCTTGTTGGCAAAAATGAAATTTGATATTGAGGGACCTAAGCTCTTATTCTAGGCCTGTTCCTGATTTCATGATCAGGAGAGAAAATCCTTTGACACTTCAGAACAAAATTTCCTCATTATATATCACTTCCTGAAGTGTCTGTATGTAATTTTTTTTCCCCATAGTGAGTAAAGCAGTAAAACTTTCCCCACAAGAACACCTGTTTTCCTCATACAAGTTTTCAGTGAGGTCTACTTCTTATTTTCTATATTCTAGACTTGTAGATCATTGTAGCCCTGTAAACCTTTTAACATAAAATATCTAAATATAAACATTGGTTGCTGCACTGAGGCAGTTCAGTGTCCTTATTGCCTGACACTCTAGGGTAGGGCTCGTGGAAAAGGGGTTGCTCTTTTCTGTTATCCCTGGATCTTCCTGAAACTTACCTACTTTGATTCCATAAACCAATAGGACCTCCTCATGTGATGCATACTTTATGAATCATTTTCACAAGTATCCTCTTAGTTGATCTCTTTAATTTGGGAATTACTAACTCCATTTTATAGATGAAGATCTTGGAGTTGAAAAGGAAACATATTTTGCTTAGTGACACAGGGCTAGCAAATGGCAGGGCTGGAACACAGTGCTGGATCTGTCTCCAAAGCCCCATAATTTTCTCATTGTACCACCCTGTACTTCTCAAGCCTTTCTGCGACCTCAGCCTAGGAACATACAGAGCTTTACATGCTGAATATCCCTTATTCTCTGTTTATGTTTGGTCAAATAACCCCACACACTGTTTTAGTCAGTTTCCAAAGCACCTTCTCTACATGTAATTTTTCATTCACAGGAAAGCAAATGCAAATTCTTTTGGAGTTTATGCCTCAAACTTGAACAAATTAGTTCTTTATGTGAGTAGCCAAGAATTGGATCCATTTTGCCTACTCTTTTTTTAGATCCCTCTTCCCCTAGCATCCTTACCCAATGTCATCTCCGCAGGCCAGAACCCCTAACGGTGTTTGACCGGGCTTTGAGAAAGCAGCTTTTTGGAGTAACAACTTACTTATATCAAACTCCTGTCTTGTTGATCTGAGTTGCAAATACCTGCTAATAAAGCTTTAGTTCAGGAAAATAAATAAATAAAAAGAAAAATCTTCTTCTATTGTTTGTCTTGCAGTTTTCCTACTAGTATGATTCTCTGAGAAAAAGCCTGTCTTTCTAGAAATCAGACTTACCAACATATCTGGAAACCAAGAGGCCAGAGCAGAGTTAATCAGCAGGCAACACCATTGGTTTCTCCAGAAGAAGCTAGGAGATGGAGTATTTGTAGTTGGTACGGTGAGGCTGGACCTATGGTAGTCGTGGTGGTGGTGGTAGTTGAGTGAAAATAATTATAATCATAACCATGATAGCTGCTTTTTACTGCTAAGCACTATAGTAAATACGGTAACACATTGTCTCACTTAAAACTCCTAAAAAGTCTATCAGGCAGATAATAGTTCTCCATTGTTCAGAGAGAAAACCAAGGCGTTGTCAGGATCTCATGATCTGCTCCACTATTCACAAGGTGCTTCATGACCAAGGCAAAAGGGGTATCAAAGAGCTGTCTATCCAGTGCTCAATGTTGATGGTATTTATCTTGTTACTCTTCTTCCATATTCCGGGCCCTGCTGCATTGTGGCTGACTCATTATATCTCTTCTGTCCTTTCCAGGTATAGGGAGGGAAAGCTGGAAAAGCTAGCCAGTGCTATGTCCTCTAGTTCACTAAATGGTTCTCATTGTCTGTAAATTCTTTATTTCCCTCGTTAGAAGCAGTGTGAAATAGAAGCAGTGGGATAGGACTTGGGGTTTGGTCATCTTGACCTCTTATCTTCCAGTTTGTGATGTGACCTTGGGCAGGACCTTTTACCTCCTAGATAGCGACTTCCTTACCTTAAACATAGGGATTGAGTGAGAAGATCACTGAGATTCTTACCTGTTACAGAATTGTGTTT
The DNA here is from genome assembly GCF_004348235.1 of Phoca vitulina. Classification (NCBI taxonomy): domain Eukaryota; kingdom Metazoa; phylum Chordata; class Mammalia; order Carnivora; family Phocidae; genus Phoca; species Phoca vitulina. The sequence continues at coordinate 7,204,809 of NW_022589731.1, read as the reverse complement.
CTATGATCACACTTTTCAGTCATTTATTTCCTTTAAATAAAAGCTATACAAACAAGAACTTGGTGTTATATAATCTCAGACTTCTCTTAAGGATGAGTTAGACCTGACTCAATGCCACACTGATTGACATATGAAATCAATATGATTAGTTTTGTTTTAATATATCATGAATCAACTTGAGAAAATAAAGAAAACTAGGGCTTCATGTAATAGTGAGGTAATAGGGCTTTTTTTTTAAATGTCAGAACAATAGTGGATCAAACCTGGGTTTTGCCAAATATCATCTGTGTCACAAGTCTAATAATTTTCAAAAAGTTCAAAACATGACTGTTGTATAGATATAGAGAGAGCATGTGTCAAAGATGATCCAACTCATTAATGAGGAAACCAGCAATATGGTAAAGCTGGTTCAAAGACTACTTGAGGAACAGAGATTGATGTAGTCTATCAGTAAAGACATGCTAAAATAAGTTTGCAAGTTAGACACAAATGCTGGTTTTCCACAGAACAATAAAACCATTACATTTGGAGTTATTTTTTCTATTGGACAAGAATCATTTGCACTCCTATCAGACCAACAGCTATAATTTAGCATGTAACTCAGTGTCAATTACTATCAATCAATAGTAAAAAAGTTAATGTTGTTTACTATGAAGATAATAGTTGTGTGGGCTTGTTAGATAATGATTGAATATTGAAAGGACACAGCTGTCTTTGTGTTTTATTTTTATGTTCTGTATAAATTTTATTATCAGTTGAATACCCTGTTAAATACATTATTTTTCTATACCTAAGATTCAGCATCTATAAAAGTAGTAAATAATAATCACTTTATAGGGTTGCTGTGAAAATTATGTAAGATAACATGTATAAATCATGAAGGTATACACCAAAACAGACTACTTTTCACTCCTTTCTTTTGGATTGAAGGTAGCTGCATTCAAAATGTCAGTAATTATCAGATTTCCATGTGGTGTCCTTAACTTCAAGCTTATGCCAAATGGCCCTTTGAATCTCCTACCCCAGAAATAACAGACACAAGAGAGAGGAAAGCACTAATGGGTTTACCTATTACCCACTCACACATTATTATTAAACAATAAACTGTGTGAGTGTGTGTGTGTGTGTGTGTGTGTGTAGAGGGAGCAGAATAGAACTCAAACTTTTGAGAAATATTGATAAATATTTTTAGTTAGACATTATTATTTTTACTGATTTAGATATCTTTCTGGCAAGAGTCTATATCTCATGCATATTGCCAGATGATTCTCTATTAGACGTTAACATCCTAGTTAGGTTTCATTTGTGTAGATCGTGATTTCTGTCCTTATTTGATGCACAGACTCTAATTTACAGGTAAAGTACAAGCATCTTACAGTCCTCTGACTGTTAAGTCTCATAGCATTTAAATATTATTTATTCCTGCAAAAGGCTAATCCCTGTAACCATTGTGTCTGAGATAAGAGAGATTTGAACCTCCTGTAACAGACCACACTGCCCCTGGTTTATAATGAGCATGCTCTTCCTATAGGACCTCCTGCCAAGATAATCTTTTCTCCAGTTCTGAGCACAGGCAATGATCAAGTGGTCACCATGTGGTCAAGGGATTGACCATGGCAATTTCTCAGGAGTTCTTTCCTCACTGTTATTTTAAGTTTGAGTTTCTTTGTATCACATAATTAATGGTTATAAAAAAGAACTTTCTGGGATTTCTAGAAATATTGAATATCTGCATTGTCCAGTATGGCAGTCACTAATTACATGTGACCGTTGAGCAGCTGAAGTGTGCCTAGTGCAATTGAGGAAATAAATTTTTAATTTAATTTAATTTAATTTAATTTAATTTAATTTAATTTAAATTCAAATGTAAACAGCTCCCTGTGGCTAGTGGCTTCTGTATTGAACAGTGCAGTTTTGCAGTCTCAAAGCTGGATTTCACAATCCATCTTGTAGACATTACGGGGTAGAGCCTGTTGTGTGTCCCAAGTTGGTCGATCAAGCAGTACACTCTTTGAGGACAAATATACCTTGTGTTTCTGTCCGTATTTGCAATTTCTTCCATATGAAATGTTCTTAGGAAGACTTCTACTTATAAGAAGATGGAGTGAATGACTTCCCTATTCCTCCCATCAAGTATAATTAAATACTCTTCTTTTGTGGTCATTATCAGCCTGATAAAGATGACAGACCCATAGACAAATAATTACAGTATTTTGTGATAAATGAAACTCACTATCACATACCATTTTACATGCATGATACTAGTAAATGTTCCTTATAATTATTGAGAAGACTTTACGGCTACCTCTACCTGAAGAGACCAGTGAATATCTAATGAGATAGTCCTTGAGCTGAAACTTGAAATAAAAGAGCTTACTAAGTGGACATTTCTCACACAGGGAATAGCATCTGCAAAGACCTGGTAGCATTAAGTAGTTTGTAGAATTGTACCTTCATTGAATTTCATAGACAGCTATGACTTGTCCAAGGTCATGAAATTGCTTCAGCAGCATTGAAGTCTTTGCATCAAAGTCAGTTTTCTTTCCCCATCATCTTTCTTCCCAACTGCCAGTATCCAGGCCCTTATTAATTCACCAGTTTGAGTTTCCTGAGTGGAATGATGCTCGACCAGTTTCCTTCCAAATGAATGCTCAAAACATAGCATATTTATTATTTTTGATTTTGAGCCACATTTCTTTGGGTGCACCACCTTAGCGAATTACAACAGATAATAAAATTATATCAAATGCAATTGAAACCAAAACACACAAATGAGATTTGGGATTCAGTTACTATAGTGTGTCTTTACCTTTAATGTCCTTTATAATTCCCTGGAAGCTGTGGTAGATTGCTTTTTGTAACCTGATTTTATTTGGCCATTTATTTTCCCTTCCCTCCTCTGTCCTATCCTCAATTTCAAAAGTGAGGGAGACCAACCCTCTTGCTGGAATCTGAGCCTGTGCAAATTAAGCCAGGGCCAAGGTCATGAAGGACATCAGATTTATAATTACATTCAAACCATTGCCCCGGTGGGGCCAGATTTGATTTTTGTAGATAAGTTTCAAGTACCAATTAGCTTAATAACTTAGTTCTTTTATCAGCCCCCTCCCTGCCCTCCACTTCCCAGAAGCTGGCTGAATATTACAATTCCTGGCCAGCGCAGATTGCTCTCATTCTGGCAGGTCTGCTATCTTCTATACCCTTGGATGGAAATACTGTCTGCCACTGATTCTCATGGAAACAGGGTCAGTGTAGTTGGAAGTGGAAGCTACCAAACTTGTTTTGAAGCTGCTCCTTTAAAAAGTAAATGGCTCAATAATTTCTAATCCAGTCATTCACACTTCTAGGTGAATCCATCTAATCAGAATGCTTTCCTCTCTATCTGTGGTTCTCAAGCATTAATGAGCATCAGCCTCACCTGGTGGTTGGGCCCTCTCAGAGAGTCTAATTCACTCAATTGGAGCCTGAAAATCTGCATTTCTCAAAAAATCTCAGACACTGAGGAGAAAAATTACACTATGACCGCCACTGCACTAACTCTCATCTGATTACATGGCGGCAAAGTGAATGGTAGCCATGGCTATTCCTGGATGCACTTGGAGAATGAGTTTCACAGGGAGGAGGTGGAGCAAATGGGGTTGGAGAAGACCTAGATCAAACTCGCTCCCCGGTGACAACCAAAATCTAAATGAGTAGTCACTGGGTTGTGTAACTAAGTGGAAAGTAAAGGTCAATTGCTGTTGATCTATTTGGAAAATTTCATTGACTGAAGGACTGTGTGCCAATTATTGAATTTATTCTTTTTGACTGCTCTGTGAGAATGGATTTGAGCCCTCTAAACGTTGTCCCTTTGCCAGCTAGCACTAAAGCTTTTCTGTAGAGGGCCCTGAGAGACAATTCTGGAGGGAAGTGCCTGCTTGGCAGGATTCTGCAGAATTCATGATTTTCTAGCACCAGGCTCCTGCATTGCATGGCAGCAAGCAGCCTCCAGGTGCCAGCAGTTTACTGGCCACCCCTCAGGCAGTTTTATTAGCAGAGTGCCTCCAGTGAGCACCTCCCCATGAACAGCTTTCCTTAGTACCCTAGTAGGCAGATTGTGTGTGTGTGTGTGTGTGTGTGTGTGTGTGTGTGTGTGTATATATAACATCTTCTTTAGCCATTCATCTGTCAATGGACATCTGGCTCTTTCCATAGTTTAGCTATTGTGGACATCGCTGCTATAACATTGGGGTGCAGGTACCCCTTTGGATCACTACATTTATATCTTTGGGGTAAATACCCAGTAGTGCAATTGCTGGGTCGTAGGGTAGCTCTATTTTCAACTTTTTGAGGAACCTCCATACTGTTTTCCAGAGTGGTTGCACCAGCTTGCATTCCCACCAACAGTGTAGGAGGGTTCCCCTTTCTCTGCATCCTCACCAACATCTGTCCTTTCCTGACTTGTTAATTTTAGCCATTCTGACTGGTGTGAGGTGGTATCTCATTGAGGTTTTGATTTGTATTTCCCTGATGCTGAGTGATATTGAGCACTTTTTCATGTGTCTGTTGGCCATTTGGATGTCTTTGGAAAAATGTCTGTTTATGTCTTCTGCCCATTTCTTGATTGGATTCTTTGTTCCTCGGGTGTTGAGTTTGATAAGTTGTTTATAGATTTTGGATACTAACCCTTTATCTGATATGTCACTTGCAAATACCTTCTCCCATTCTGTCGGTTGTCTTTTGGTTTTGTTGACTGTTTCCTTTGCTGTGCAAAAGCTTTTTATCTTGATGAAGTCCCAATAGTTCATTTTTTGCTCTTGCTTCCCTTGCCTTTGGTGATGTTTCTAGGAAGAAGTTGCTGCGGCTGAGGTCGAGGAGGTTGCAACCTGTGTTCCCCTCAAGGATTTTGATGGATTCCTGTCTCACATTTTGGTCTTTCATCCATTTTGAGTCTATTTTTGTGTATGGTGTAAGGAAATTGTCCAGTTTCATTCTTCTGCATGTGGCTGTCCAATTTTCCCAATACCATTTGTTGAAGAGACTTTTTTCCATTGGATATTCTTTCCTGCTTTGTCAAAGATTAGTTGACTATTATAGAGTTGAAAGTACATTTCTGAGTTCTTTATTCTGTTCCATTGATCTATGTGTCTGTTTTTGTGCCAGTACCGTACTGTGTGGTGATTACCCCAAAACTGCTAGAACTCATACAGGAATTCAGTCAAGTGGCAGGATATAAAATCAATGCACAGAAATCAGTTGCATTTCTATACACCAACAACGGGAAAGAAGAAAGAGAAATTAAGGAGTCAATCCCATTTATAATTGCACCAAAAACCATAGAATACCTAGGAATAAATCTAAACAAAGAGGCAAAGGATCTGTACTCAGAAAACTATAAAATACTCATGAAAGAAATTGAAGAAGACACAAAGGAATGGAAAAACGTTCCATGCTCATGGATTGGAAGAACAAATATTGTGAAAATGTCTATGCTATCTAGAGCAATCTACACATTTAATGAAATTCCTATCAAGATACCATCAATTTTTTTTGCAGAAATGGAGCAAATAATCCTAAAATTTGTATGCAACCAGAAAAGACCCCGCATAGCCAGAGGAATGTTGAAAAAGAAAACCAAAGCTGGTGGCATCACAATTCCAGACTTCAAGCTCTATTACAAAGGAATTTAGTTTCTGATCATAAAATGAAATTCCTTTAAAATCATGAGTATCTCTCTCTTTTTTTTTTTTTTTGGACTTTTTAAATTGTTATGTTAATCACCATACATTACATCATTAGTTTTTGATGTAATGTTCCATGATTCATTGTTTTTGCATAACACCCAGTGCTCCATGCAGAACATGCCCTCTTTAATACCCATCACCAGGCTAACCCATCCTCCCACCCTCCTCTCCTCTAGAACCCTCAGTTTGTTTTTCAGAGTCCATCATCTCTCATGGTTTGTCTCCCTCTCCGATTTGCCCCCCTTCATTCTTCCCCTCCTGCTTTTTTTTTCTTAACATATATTGCATTATTTGTTTCAGAGGTACAGATCTGTGATTCAATAGTCTTGCACAATTCACAGTGCTCACGATAGCACATACCCTCCCCAATGTCTATCACCCAGCCACCCCATCCCTCCCACCCCACCCCCCACTCCAGCAACCCTCAGTTTGTTTCCTGAGACTAAGAATTCCTCATATCAGTGAGGTCATATGATACATGTCTTTCTCTGATTGACTTACTTCGCTCAGCATAACACCCTCCAGTTCCATCCACATCGTTGCAAATGGCAAGATCTCGTTCCTTTTGATGGCTGCATAATATTCTATTGTATATATATATACCACATCTTCTTTATCCATTCGTCTATCGATGGACATCTTGGCTCTTTCCATAGTTTGGCTATTGTGGACATTGCTGTTATAAATATAGAGGTGCACGTACCCCTTCAGATCCCTACATTTGTATCTTTGGGGTAAATACCCAGTAGTGCAATTGCTGGGTCGTAGGGTAGCTCTATTTTCAACTTTTTGAGGAACCTCCATACTGTTTTCCAGAGTGGTTGCACCAGCTTGCATTTCCCACCAACAGTGTAGGAGGGTTCCCCTCTCTCCACATCCCCGCCAACATCTGTCCTTTCCTGACTTGTTAATTTTAGCCATTCTGATTGGTGTGAGGTGGTATTTCATTGAGGTTTTGATTTGGATTTCCCTGATGCCAAGCGATGTTGAGCACTTTTTCATGTGTCTGTTGGCCATTTGGATGTCTTCTTTGGAAAAATGTCTGTTCATGTCTTCTGCCCATTTCTTGATTGGATTATTTGTTCTTTGGGTGTTGAGTTTGATAAGTTCTTTACAGATTTTGGATACTAGCCCTTTATCTGATATGTCATTTGCAAATATCTTCCGTATGAGTATCTCTTAATAGCAGTAGATCAAGATCTGTCCTTTGGCCCTCACCAGAGAAGAAATGGCCTCTCATTTCAATCTTTAATAGGAAAACATATCCGTAGTCTGAAGTTTATGAAAAGTGTTCTATTAGTGGGCAAGAGTGATGGCTTATTATAATTAATTCTTTCCTCAAGGCCATACCTCTGTAAGTGAGAGATGAGAGTGTTAAGGGGAATGTAGTTACAAAGAGGGGAACGGTAGCACCTTTTTACTTAACATACATGCTTCTTCCATAATTCCTGACTCCTCTACTCATCAAGGCAGAGGGCTCATTGTCTGCAGGGTCTTAATGAGTGATTCATTAGCACACCACCATTTCAAGACCTAGGGTGAGGATTGTGGCAGGTAAGGGTTACTGGAATTTTTTGATTTTCTTTTTCTGTTTTTTTTCAAAGATTTATTTATTTATTTTAGAGAGTGTGGGGAGGGAGAGGGTGAGAGAGAATCTCAAGCAGACTCCCTGCCGAGCACAGAGCCCGAAGTGGGGCTTGATGTCAGGACCCTGAGATCATGACCTGAGCTGAAATCGAGAGTCAAGTGCTTAATTGACTGATCCACCCAGGTGCCCCAGTTTTCTTGAAATTAAGTAATGCTTTCAAGGTTTTTTATTTATCTGCTATGTGTGAATCAGAGGGAAGAAAATAAATTAATGATTGTGGGCTTTTGGATCAGAAGAGGGCTGAGTGAAACTTGGCCTTACCATTTATGAGTTAAAAGAGTATAGGTGGATTCTACTTTTCGAGCTTCAGTTTCCTCATCTGTAGCATAGAAATAGTAACTTATTAATTTTTTAGGAATAATTGAGCAGAATAAATATAGAAAGTATTCCTGGCATATAATCAAACTCTGATTAATGAACAGAATCTGACATATAAATAATAATCCCCTCCATTTATTTACTCCTTCACATTTGCAAAGCACATTCACATCACATCCTTTCATCCTCATGACTATCCCTTCAGCTAGGCAGGTATTCTTTTTTTTCTTTTCTTTTTTTTTTTAAGAGAGAGAGAGCGAGCTCAGGGGTGGGGAGGCAGAGGCAGCGGGAGAAAGAATCCCAAGTAGGCTCCCCTCTAAACACAGAGGCCATGCAAGATCTCACAACCCTGAGAGATCTTGGTTGGTCATGACCTGAGCCAAAATCAAGAGCAGGTTGCTTAACTGCTTAACTGCTTAACACTGCACCCCCTCTGGCACCCCTAAGCAGATATTCTTATCTCCACTTACTCATATGGTTTATAAATAGAATGGATGATTTATCTAGATTTGCTATTCACAGCTTTTGATCTACCAGATAGAGAAAATAGAGATTCCCCCAGGCCTCTAAGATGCAGTAGAGCTACTCCAATCTGTGGCAGAATACCTGTAGTACAGAATACCTGAGGCTAAATAAATTATCTTAGTGTCTAACATTAATAGGTTATAGGTTATAGCAATCATTGAAGTTAAACATTTATGAAAGAAAAATATATAACTGCAAATAATTCAATCTGTTGTTCTAATTTCTTAATGGGCATTGGGGAAAGTGCATTATTTTTTCAATTTTAACAGTAAAATACCTTGGTCAAGCTCCTGTAAGAATAGCATTTTGAAATTTCCAGATGTAAGGCAAGGTCACACTGGTGGAAGTTGCCAGCTGGCAAGAGATCTATTTCTTCTATGAAGAGGAAGGGAAAGGTTGAGAGCTACTGTGGTAGTCACTTGGTCTATTCATAAATACTATATTCTTATCCTATTTGATACATTTCGAGATGGTACTTTCCTTCCTCCTCTAAAATGGGTATAGCTATGTGACTTGCTTTGGCCAGTGAAATAGAAGCAGTATGTAATGACCAAGATAACCTACCGACTAATTTGGGTTGACCAAATTTTAGTCAGGCTCCTCTCCTCCCCACAGACCCCTAAACTCTGGCTTGCCCCCAAGGTTAAGCAACTTATAAGGTGCAGAATATAGCTTTCCATCCTTCCATCCCCTTAACAGCTCATTCTGAGAGTCAGCCCATCACAGAGAAGAACATTTCCTCTTGAACCACCACAATCATGCTGTTTGCTGATTGCCACAGATTGCTGTCTTCCCCAACAACATTCCTGCCAGCCCTACTCAACTCTCCCTATAAAAGAAAAGCCTTTTTCTGCTTAGTTTTGAGACACTTACAGATCCTGAGGTTGGAGCAGAGAATGCTCTATTGCAATAGTCATCTTGAAAAAAATCTGTCTTCAATTAAGTCTGGATTTGTTTTTTGTTTAGCAGAAGTTTTAAGTGTTGAGGAATGATAAAATATAAGTGATAATTAATCCTTTTTTGACATTTCATTATTTTGACTGATGTGACCATACATAAAATATCTGGTGTGTGTGTGTGTTTTGAGAAAAAGAGATTGAAAAACATAGAGAGAGAGGGATAGATGAACATTCTTATATGTCTTGGTCCTTTTCTTTTTCAACCGAAAATAATAGCAATATTTATTGGGCATTTACTACACTGAACTGCTGAAAGGGCATCATCTCATTAAATTCTGACAAAAGCTCTATAAAGCATGTCCCAGAGATATCTCCACCTCATAGGTCTTAAGAAACTAAGACTTAGAATATTTAAGTTTATTTACCACATTTTCATAATTAGTAAGTTGCAAAGCTGTCTGATAATAAAGTTCGTGCTTTTAATACCCACACCACATTACTTTTCTCTGATTCTCTGTATCATGTTTATTACTAAATTTATTGAGTTTTTTAAAAATTATATTCTTATTTAGCAAGAATTGATTGAATTAGGTGTATGTACAGGACTGGTTTAGACATAGAGGAGTTCATAAAGATAATGCACCTCAATGTTTTTAAGGGGTTTGCAGTTTGAAGAGGAGATGAGATATAAATAAATAACTCTAAAATGAGGCAGATTGTAAATGACATAGACCAAGGATAAACAAAGGATTATAGGAGTCCAGAAAAGGGAAGAATTCTTTCAGGTGTTGGAGGAAAACCTTTTAACTGTGCTTTTACAGTGCATAGATCTGCAGAGATGAAAGAAAGCAACAGTATAATCATGAAACAGAGACTCCATGAAGAACCTTCAATAGAATGTTTAGAAATTGGGTTTGATCCATAAGATTTTCATTGAAAATGAACTCGGGGTAGCTTATAAAATTTAATTTATAGTTGCATGATAGTTAAAATGCTTATGAAGATGAAATGAGCTGGTTCTGGAGAGATGACAAGAAATTAAGTACATTGAGAAGAATACCATGCTCCCTCAATGTCCCATGGGATAGCTAAATTAAATAGCTGTGGCAGATCCAAATCCCTGATGACAGGGTGGATTTTTGAGGTAGATATTTAAATTCTCCTGCTAGCTATTTTTAATACATAGGTACAGAATTTAGCATCTCTGGACAGTACACAGAGAGAAAAATGGCCTCTGTAGTGTGTGATTTAAAATATGGCCTCACCCCAGCTTAGTTGCCATGTGTCTTTGACACCTCACACACCTGGGTTTCTCTTGGGGAGGACATTTGCATTATCTGCATCTTCTAGAAACCAACCAGGTCCTGTTAAGAATCTATAGCTCTCCAGGATGCCAAGTAAGAGAATCTGATGTCACCATGAAGATGAGACATATTTAAAGAGGATACTACTTTTGACTCATTGCTTTGAATATACTTTGATAGTAATCCCTTGCCTGGGGCGTGTCTGAAATACAGGTTGAGAACTGCCAGTGAAGCCACTGGTAGCCCTTTTCTTTGATGGCAGTGCTACCTGTTTGTGTCCCAATTGCGTTATTTATTTTAATCTCTTCTCTAGTGAATTTTCTTTCTCCTCACAAACATTTTAGTGCTTTAAGTCTAAAAAGAGAGATTGTGTGTTAGTGAATGTGATTTCTCTTACCAATTCCTGACCAATATCAGTGAGATTCTGAGCTCAGGCTTCCTGGGTTAAAAGTCCCAAGCCACCTCTTATTAGAGTGAGCTACATATTTACTGTTATTTGAGGCAGTGATGGGGATAAATGGGCTTTGAGGTCAGGCACATAGGCTGTGTTCAAACCCCAACTCTGCCACTTAATAGCTGAGTATCTATGCTTGGCAGTCAGTGTATAGATGAGTTGGTTGGTTGATGTTCTGAAAAAGTGGATATTGTTCAGTAACGATGGTCATTTTGGCTGTGGGAACCAAATTCTTATATTCCTTGTATTTGCACTTTGGACGTCTATCCACTAGACCTCCTCTAGGCTCTTTGAGCAATGAGTGTCTTCAGTAAAACCGCAGAGCCCAAAGTCAAGTGGGTGATTCAAAAGGAAGGAAAAAGCATTTTTGACAAGTCCTTGGAATTCCAGGTCTCTGAAAGAATTCAGTGGATATGTGAATTTTAATACATGGAGTCTGATCTCTAAAACTCTGATCCACCAACCTGATTGCTCTTGGCATCCACAGGACAATGCTCCAAGGCTTGGAGACATAGGTTTTCTTGACTATACAGGAGTTTAGTTGTTGAGTAAACCTTATGAGCCTTGGAGAAAAGTTAATGCTGCTACAGTGTGCACTGATGTCTCCATTCAAAGGATTAAAATGTTTCTTTCCTGCAGTGACTGACAGCTGTGAGGGAGCATCTGTAGAATTTCTTTGGGAAACACATAGGGCCCTGGAATTCCAATAATGTCAGTCCAGGGTCTGCCTTACAGTTCTTTCTGAGTTTGATCTCTTCCTGTACCTGTTAGTTATAGCAGTGAGGAACATCTTTGAAAAGTGCGGTTGGAAGATTCAAAGAACGTATTTTCAGCATGTAGGCCATGAGGTTTGGGGTAGATAGCATGGAGCTTTAGAAAAGGATGACAGGCTCTACTGGCTTCTGATTACTCTCTGAGCTACATGTTGAATGCTCAAGGAAAAGGAATGGTGAAAGGTAAGAAGGGAGCACCAGCGAAGTTTTGGAAAGGGGACCGAATGAAAGGATGTAATTTCAGAGCTCTTCTAACTCTGTGACTTTTTCTTTTCTTATGGGCTATTTACAGAGCTGAGAACTGGAAAGAGATTTGTCACTAAAGTCGCTTAAATGAAAGCATCCATTACAATAAGCGCAACTCAGATTGGCTGTTTCCACTTTTCTTAATCTCTCTAAATCTTCCCAAACATTTTCTTTTTTCTCATTACAATTCAAGATGCCAGCTGCTTAATTTTCGGTGTTGCCTCTGCTTGGTTAAACTCATCAGTTTCAGTCAGAGTCTCCTCAGCTGACAAAATGTAAGACTATTTACCCATTCCAGCCTAATTTATGCCTTGCTGGGTCTGATCAAAGAGGGAAGAGTAAACACCAGTGATGTTGATGTGCCATACAATTAGCAGTGAGCTGGGCTATCAGTAGTAACTTCAGATTTCCCTTAGATACATATTAAATACCTATCCAGAATCTTGTCTGCCTCCTGAGGGACCAGAGAGAAGAGACATCAATTACTAAATTTACTGAAAGTGCAGTCAATGGGATATTAAATCAGACAATATGTTATTTTGGGTTGTTTTTTATTGCTTTGGGAAATATTTAACTAAGTATCAAAGCTTTTAATATGCTTGTGTGTAAAAAGAATTTATTCATTCATTCATTCATTTAATTTATTTATACATACATACATGCATGCACACATGCAACAGAAACCTTTTTTCCCCAGACCATCTCTGAGGACCAGTCTTCTGGAGTGCCCATTTGGGAAAGGCTGATTTAAACAGCTCATTTTCATATTGCAGTTTATAGATTAACAAATCAGGTAAGAACATGATCCTCTCCTTTGGAGAGTGGCATCATGGAAGGCCCCCACCTAATTGTAATAGTTGTTCTTTGGTGTCATTAAGAGACTGACCCAAGATAAATATCTTGTAGAAGGTATAGTTATTTGCCCTCTCATGGGCATTCTTTGATCTGATTTGTTCTTTTTTGCTAATAAACCATGCTTCTGGGGAATAATAGAGGAGCAATAGAACTCTTATGAACTTTACCAGATATTCACTTTCTCAACTTCCCTTGCACCTGGGGGTGGCTTAGTAACCCAGTTTTGGACAATTAAAGAAAAGGGACATCAGTTGGGGTGAAGGAGTAGGATTTTGGAGTTTCCTCGTGGGGAAAGAAATAAAGGGATAGTTCTTTACTTAATCTTAATTTGGTGTTAATGCCAAAGGTGTTTGCTTTGGTATTTGCTCATAGATTCGTTGTTGTGATGATTGCAGTTTGTATTTCTATTTAGGAATAAATCTTTAGCCTTGAAGATGTTGGGGGCTATGATAGCGATCTTTTGTTGGGGAACCGACAGGCCTACCAATTAAAATCAATACTTTAACAATGGAAGAACAGAAAGACACAAAGAACTTGATTTTCTAAAAACATTGTTTAGCCATTGCCCTAATGCTGGACCTGCCAACTTCCAGATTTCTTGGTAGGTAAACAATGGATGTTGTTATGATTTCAGTCACTGATAGGCAGATGTATTAGTTTCATATTGCTGCTGTAACAAATTGCTGTACATTTAGTGGCTTAAAACAACACAAATTTATTGTCTTATATCTCTGGTGGTCAGAAGCCTGAAAAATATCTCAAGGGGCTAAAAATCAAAGTGTACACAAAGCTGTGTTACTGCTGGAGGCTCCAAGGAAGAATCTGTTTCCTTGTCTTTTCCAGCTTATAAATGTTACCTTCACATTCATTGGTCCTTAATGCCAGAAGAATAGCATCTTTCCTCCTCTCTAACCTTTGCCTCCATCCCTACATTTCTCTCTCTGACTTTGACCCTCCTTCTTCTATGAGGAGCTTTGTGGTTAAATTGGGTCTTCATGGAAATTCCAGGAAAATTTCCCCTTCTCAAGATCTTTACTTAGTCATATCTAAAAATTTCCTTTTGTCAGAAGATAATACATTCACATGATTTTTGAATTATGTAAACATCCTTGGAGGGCCATAAATCTACCCACCACAGCATTTGCACAATCTAACTGATACATATTTTAAATTCTTTTCTTTCTGATATGTGACACTTCACCTTGCTATCTTTCTCCAAACCTGCACTTCAGATTGTGCATACCTCAAGGGAAGAAAGGTTCCCTCTAATGTTTTGGACAGCATCTGAACATATCTTTTTACTGATAATAGAAAAACTTTGCTTATCTGCTCTAAACTTTTTGTCTAATTACCTATTTACCATATATACCCATCTACCAACTTTTCAAAAATATTAAGATTGTTTATTAATGAAATTGCAAATTACTTTTTCACACATTTTAAGGTTTTGATTAATATTACTTTGACCTTGAGTCTGGAAGCATTTGCTCAGATTTTTTTTTTTTTTTTAAGATTTTATTTATTTATTTGACAGAGAGAGAGAGACAGCTAGAGAGGGAACACAAGCAGGGGGAGTGGGAGAGGGAGAAGCAGGCCTCCCGCCGGGCAGGGAGCCCGACGCGGGGCCCGATCCCAGGACCCTGGGATCATGACCCGAGCCGAAGGCAGACGCTGAACGACTGAGCCACCCAGGCGCCCCAGCATTTGCTCAGATTTACAGCTATTTTTGTTATGCTACTCATTAGGAAAACTTAATTGAGATGCATGGGCAGACTTGATTATATCAGATTCTTTATGAAATAGATCATAACATCATAGTGATCATGATGATGATGATGATGGTGAGGAGGAGGATGATGAGGAGGAGCTGGAAGAGGAAGAAACTATTTCTGACCTTGTGGCAGATTTTCTATTAACTCCATGTAGAATCATTTACTCATATATATTTCTTCTCTTGTGTAATTTCCTTCCCTCATCCCTCCTGTTTTCTTTTTCTGTAATACTTATTAAATATATGTGCTAAACCCTACTCAAAGTGCTGTAAGAGAAAGCATATTACAAAGAAATACATATCCTCACAACAGAAGCTTAATGTTAAGTTCAACAGAAGAAAGAATGCCCCCAAATTTTGTGTATTTTAATAATATACAGAAAAATCATTTGGAATTAAAGAATATATTATAGAATTATAGCATATTGGTAAATAAAGAAAAAAAGTCACCCATACTTCATTGTATGAACCTGAGTACTATTCAATGTATAAATGAGTTCCTACCAGTGTACTTCCAAAGGCAATAGTTTTACTGGTTGTAACCATAATATAATGTAATTTTGTGTCTCTGGTGGATATTTGTCATTGTTTCTAAACATATGGAATCTAACCTTGGTCTTATCTTTGGAGAATTCCATACCAGATTGGGTCCTCCTCTCACTATAGCAATTGAAAATGCTATATTCTTGCTTTCACAACATCCTCTGAACCCAAGGTGCTGTCGGAGAGCAATCAGGCACTCTCACCTGTGAATGAATCAGAATTTTGTGACTTGAGGTTTCAGGGACTCCACCAGATCCAATTGAGTGGGGTGGTGGCAGTGGAGGTGTTGGACAGCTAGAGCTAATTTCCAGAAGCAGCAGAGATGATTCTAGGCTTGTGTTAAAACTCTAGTGTTGGCACCGCCTGCACTGCAGGTGAGATGTGTATGCCCAGAGAAGACAATGTACCATCTTCGTTGCACTAGGTCTGTCACATTCCTAGCTGAATAGCTTCCAGTCTTATTTTCCCCAGTCCCCAGGGACTAATGTTGCTTACATAAATTTTTTACATGCAGATATTAGCCAGAATTTGTACTATTGATTGCAGCTAACACCAGGCTGATACACTATGCTGCTCTTTTAAATTAACATCATATTAAAATCAGACTCCATGATGCTATATTTTTCTGACCATAATTTAGAATTAATGCATGATATTCAATTGTGTCAACAATACAGATGCAGCTATTATTCTATTGTTAGAAAAGTAACTCAGTTTAAAAACAATCATGTAGTTGCTATTTTTGTGTTTATAACTTCTCAAAATTTATGATAATTACAAGAAATATATTTACTATGATGTAGGCAGGCCAGGTCTGAGGACCCAGAGGGGTTTGGCAGGACCAACCAAGAGGGCCCTTGACTTCCACAGGATAGAAAATCAAATGTGAGGCAGGGGGAGGTGAAAGCAGAGCTTATTGGATATTTTAAGTGACATGATAGCACACTGGGTATCTGGGAGACTCAGAAAGGAAAGGAGAGTCTTGTCATCACTTGGGCTTCGGGGTTTATATTGGAAAGGGGTCCAGGCTACGTGATCCTTGTATTCCTTCAGGAGTCCATGCTAGAGTCTGATCAAAGTTGAGTGACAGGTGACTAATGTTATTAGGTGTTATTTCATAAATCATCAAAGGTAGGAGGTATTGATGCCAGCATCAGATGACGTTTGTTTGAAGCTAATGTCTTAGAATGTGTTTGGGATCTGGTTCTTCTCAGATGTTATCAGGTGTTTGGGGGCCTACGATGAAACTCAGAGAATGATTAACTTCCTTGTTTCCCCCTTAGAGTGGGGACATGGTTTCTTTGGTTTATTCAGATGCAAGGTAAAACATAGAACATGAGTAAATAGGGCCTACCAGAAAAACAGCTGGAAGGAGCCTTTATAAAAATGAAGTGCCTTCAGTTTTCCTATCTCAGCTGGGACAAAAATTATCACATATTATATTCTTTATCACAGTGTTTTCCTGAAAGTTGATAAAAATGTCTTATGTTACTATGCAGTATATAGGAGTGATGATTTTATTGTATTCTTATATGTTTGGGGTATCATCAGTTAAAAATAATTTTATTAATTTTCTATGTGGACAATATAGAAGGAGGAAAAATAATTTTTCTCTACCCTTCTAGGTTCTCAGCTAATACCCCCTGTAATAAATTAATAGAGATGAATAGGAGAAAAACAGAAGATTAATAACCTGTATATCTCCTGTACACATGGGAGATACCCAGGAAAACTGAATAACTCCCCTATATGGCTGAAGACAGAAGATATTGGATGAGAAAGAGCCAGGTTTTCAGGCAAAGCACAGAAAACAAGGGTATGGTTGTTATGCAGGTTTGAGTCCATACCTTCTCCATTGATATGAATTTCTATAGACTTAGTCCTCCTTCTCTTCTTGGTGCACAGAGAGAGATACCCTTACAAATGGAGATTTCCCTTATAAATGTAAATTGCTCATTCAAAAGGGTAATTTCCATTTGGTTTTCAGAGTTTTTCTCCTATCCAAAAAAGTGATCAACCTAAAATAATTCTTATGCCAAAAAGGCATATTTTGGGGTGACATTTGTCAATTCAGCTACCCCTCAAAAACAATGCACAAACACACATTTCTGGAGTTATTCAAGAGGTTGAACAACTGCATAGTGACTTGATAGATGGATATTAAGATGGTTAGTTGGAGTCCAAATCCTTTGTGTGTTTCAATTCTAGGATTTCTATGAATCTAGTTGAAGAGAAGGAAAACAATGAAACATGTTGTGTATGCACGTGCTAAATTCAGAGTAGAAGAATAAACAATGGATTTTTATTTTCCTTTTAAATGTTTCCCCTAATTTATTCAGTTGTTTTAATCCTTTTTTTATTCCTCCCCAAAGGATTCAATTTTCACATTTCTCTAATGGTCACTTTTTGATTGCCAGTTTTTAAGATCTGCCGACCTTTAACCGGGCATTTGCTTTCCTTCATCTCCAGAGTCTCAAAGTCCAGCACTTTAGGTCCAAGAACTGAATCCTAATCAGCGAGTGGAAGCCTTTTGGAGACTGGTAGCACAAAGAGAGATAAGTGTGTATGTGGGAAACTTGTGTAAGAGATAACCAGAACTATGGGGCAGATAAAGGTATCGGAATCTATTGGAAAGTAAGGTCAACTTAGCAGTTCTACTTGACTAACAGCTTATGATGACCTGATTAAAAAACAAAAAACAAAACAAAACACATGGCCCATGGGAACCCTAAGGTATACAATTATTTCTGGGGAATATTTGGGTCATCACAAAAAGAAGAATGTTTTGTTTGATTTTATCCCTAGCTTCGCATATAAATTAGGTGGCATTAGAGAAGAAAGGCACTTAATATGTTTTTTTATTTATTTCCAGGAAACTGTCACTCTGAACCAGATGCTGAATTAAAAACGGGATTCAATCTAAAATCCTTCTTAGTGAAGGTTAGGTTATATAATGCTGCTAATCATTTCCCCATGTTATCAGTTACGGGTTTGAGATAATTGAGAACACATCCTTCTTAGTCCTTTCTTAGGAAAAGAGATTTTGATATTTCTATTAAAAAATGTTAGTGCATCAGGGAAACAGAATCTCTGGCTGCATATGTACAGATAGTAGTGGGGCCAGCAAGGATTTCCCCCTCCAAACAGGCTTTGGTCGAACCACTCTAAAGAGAAACCAAGTAGCTTGATATGATGAGGGGAACAGCAGATGAAGAGTCTGAACATACCTGAATTCCTATTCTGGATTTACTGAGACTTGCTGAGTGATTATACTTACTTCTTTATATGTCTGGGCCTCAGTTTTCTCAATGATAGGAGAGAATGTTTTCTCACTATGAGAGATGGATAGACAGTCTAGGACCAGTGCCTCCTCTAAAATTTGCAAGGCAGACATTTTTCCTGTTTTAAATCTTCTAGGCATGAGAGTCTCATACTTTTTCTATTAAGTCTTTCCTCCAACTTGTTGGCTCTGGGTATGTCTCTGTTATAGCCAAGCAGCTCACATCGCTAATAATAAAAGTTAGTATCTATATGTTGTATTGGTTGGGCACAAAGATCCTGAGTCATATGATCTGACGTGAAATTCTGTTTCCTCCATTTGTTTTTTTTTTAAGATTTTATTTATTTATTTGTCAGAGAGAGAGAGGGAGAGCACAAGCAGGGGGAGTGGCAGGCAGATAGAGAAGCAGGCTCCCCACTGAGGAGGGAGCCCGAAGCGGGGCTCAATCCCAGGACCCTGGGATCATGACCTGAGCCGAAGGCAGATGCTTAACCCGCTGAGCCACACAGGTGTCCCTCCAATTTGTTAATAAAATGATTTGAGGTAAGTTATTTAACCTCTTGAGACTTGTTTTCTCTCCATGATAAAATAGGGATTATGATAATATCAACCTCATCAAGTAGTTTAGAAAATCAAGTAAGACAAGCCACATATATGATGTACAGTGGAAATGCAGTGAATTGTAGCCATTACAGCTACCCATCAAAAAACCCCTAAGGAGCTGCATTTATGGAACTATTTGGAGGAATGAGATATTAAGGAATTTTTTTCTTTATATTTCTTTCTACTAGAATGAATATCGTCAAATCTCGCTAATATACAAGGGCCCATATTTGTCTTACTTTGTTCCTCAAGAATATCTTCTTGGGGCACCTGGGTGGCTCAGTGGGCTCAGCATCTGACTTTGGCTCAGGTCATGATCTCAGGGTCCTGGTATTGGATTGAGCCCCAGGTCAGGCTCCGTACTCAGCAGGGAGTCTCCTTGTCTTTCTCCCTCTCCCTCTGCACCCCTTCCCCCTTTGTGCTCTATCTCTCTCAAATAAATAAATAAAATCTTAAAAAAATAAAAGAATATCTTCTCGATGAGAAAGATATTGACCTAGAAAAGCTCACTATTGGCTTTATGTTTCCTTTAAGTCCCCCCCCCCCCAAAAATAGCCCATTTAGTTGCCTATTTGGGATCATTGGGTTCTCAAAAAGTAATTTAGTCAGTTAATAATTCAGCAAGTTTTTAATGAGTACCTACTGTGTTCCATTTACAAGCTAGATGCAGCAGTGAGAACTAAGTTATATTTGGGGATTTACCTTTTGTCTTTGAGAGTTGATCTATTAACCTGAATGAATGAATCTTCATGGATTGCAGACTTCAAATCCTCAGAACCTTGGAGAGTTCTCTAGAGATAGAAATTTCAGTTGAGGGAGAAGGGTTAAGGAAGAGTCAGATGGACACTAGACTCCCTAATCTTCCATAAGACCCTTTCAGCCGGATGGCACCTACTGGTATGTGAGATGTTAATTGCAGTCTGGCGCTCATCTCAGAAATAAATGGGAGCTGCATTCTGCAGAAAAGTACATTTTGAATCCCCAAAAAGTGGCCTCATGGATTAGTCAAGACACTGCCTTCCAGGAATTAAGAATCTGAGGTTTTATTTCTCTCCCTCCCACTCAGAATCTCTCTCTTCTTTCTTTAGATACTTCTGCTACCCCTCAGGTGAACGTGAAGCTCTCCCTTCCCCTCTTCCCTGTGTCCAAATGTTCAAAAACATATATTAAAATTTTTATGAAGTGCTTAGTTTATTATACCAATAAATCGTTTTTGTTTTTTTAAACACCTGCAGAGGATGTGCAAAGTTTATATGGAAATTAAGTCAGCTACATCTTTTTTAAAATTAGACTTATGTGTGTGTATATACATATACACAATCAGATAACATATGTATCAATATATATTACTATGTATGTTATATATATTTAGTACCATGCACATACACACACAGATATAATATCTATTTACACATAGTAACTTTTTAAATAGGTCTTTACCATGAACAGAATTTAGTGTGCCATTGTGGGATTATTTGCTTAGATGTGTCTCTCCATAGATGTGATTTTGCCAAGACTCATTTTCTTGATGGACAGTGTGGGAGGCAGGTTGGCAATAGTAGTCTCAGAGGGCCCCATACTTCTTTTTAATGGAAAGTAGATTGTACTTGGATATTTTCTTCATGTGATCCTGCAACCTTGGAGAAGAAACAAAATGGATGGCAAAATAAAATAGTCAAAAACATTTAATTTAAAAATGTAAACACATCTTGAGTTTGCCACCATTTTTATATGTACTAAATAATTTCTCATATTTATGATTCAGGAGGAGGGGGCTTTTGCAAGAGTGACAAAGAGATTAAAGGGGAAAGAGAACATTTTCCTCCCTTCCCCTTCCTAGAATGCCTTTTTAGGGGCCATTGTGGGCCTGGGTTGAGTCTTTTCTCTAACCTTTGGAATGTAGAATAATCTCTCCAGGGACTAGAAAAGCTCAATCTTCAGTTTTGCAATGCAGGGTTGTGTTCAAGGTCATGATCCTCATTCCCCCTTGAAATGTGAAAATACACCTCTGGGAGTCTATTTTGAGGTATAACCATTTGTTTTTTTCTAGGAGATAAGAGAAGCTTTATTATTCTTACAGAGAAGGTCAATTAACTAAACAAATAGCTACCTCAAATCCCAAGTGAATTTTGGACCTGCTTTGCTGTTTAAATTGTGTGAAATTTTATTCTGATTTTGTAGTCTCTGGTGGACTACATATATGCATGTACTCTAAATACATCAGTTTTCTTTATTTCCATATTAATGTGGAGAGATTTCTCTTTGTTGGTAGGATTTTTACTACCTCACTATTTTACAGGTGTGATACCATCTTCAGAGAATTCTCAGAAGAACCTATGAAATAGGAGCTATTATTATTATTATTTTTTTTAAAAAAACAAAATACCTTTAATTTCTATGATATTATATACAAAGCACAATGCTGTTACCATGACAGAACAGCATTTAGATTCCTTCATGAGAGAACAAAAATGCACAATTTAGACCTGGAAATCCTTAGGCTGCTTCCACCAGCACCATAGCAGTCTTTTTTTTTTTTAATTTTTTATTGTTATGTTAATCACCATACATTACATCATTAGTTTTTGATGTAATGTTCCATGATTCATTGTTTGTGCATAACACCCAGTGCTCCAACTAGAATGTGCCCTCTTTAACACCCATCACCAGGCTAACCCATCCTCCCACCCTCCTCCCCTCTAGAACCCTCAGTTTGTTTTTCAGAGTCCATCATCTCTCATGGTTCGTCTCCCCCTCCGATTTCCCCCCCTTCATTCTTCCCCTTCTGCTATCTTCTTCTTTTTTTTTCTTAACATATAATGTATTATTTGTTTCAGAGGTACAGATCTGTGATTCAACAGTCTTGCACAATTCACAGCACTCACCATAGCACATACCCTCCCCAGTGTCTATCACCCAGCCATCCCATCCCTCCCACCCCCCAGCACTCCAGCAACCCTCAGTTTGTTTCCTGAGACTAAGAATTCCTCATATCAGTGAGGTCATGTGATACACGTCTTTCTCTGATTGACTTATTTCGCTTAGCAAAACACCCTCCAGTTCCATCCACGTCGTTGCAAATGGCAAGATCTCATTCCTTTTGATGGCTGCATAATATTCTATTGTATATATATACCACTTCTTCTTTATCCATTCATCTGTCGATGGACATCTTGGCTCTTTCCACACTTTGGCTATTGTGGACATTGCTGCTATAAACATCGGGGTGCACGTACCCCTTCGGATCCCTACATTTGTATCTTTGGGGTAAATACCCAGTAGTTAGGAGCTATTATTGTACCCAATTTTTATAGGAGTGGAGACTAAGTTTCAGCTAAGTTAAGTAACTTTCTCTAGGTTATACTGGTAGTAAGTTGCATATCTGAGACTCACATATATGTTTGACTTCAGAATCTGCACTCTTCACCTCTAGATGACACTGAATCCATATCAATGCAATGAAATTGTTATCAATGTCCTTCATACTTCAAAGATGACAAAAGGATCAGGGAGATTAACAACATGGGAAAAACCTTCACACGGTCAAACTTAGGTCCAGCATGGGAAATTCAAGAAAATTCAAAAGGAAAGTTTGACTTTGAGGCTCAACCAACAAGGCTAGAAACAAAACAGTAATTCTAAAACTATTCTAACTAAAATATTCTCAACTATTCTAAAATAGAGATGGTATTCTTAGAAGAAATGGATTTATGACCTCTATTTGTCTTTAACCCTCTGCTAGAGGACTGGGAACTGCTTTTTCCAACTTGCAGATTGATGCCATTTGAGAGGCTCTTGGAGCACTGCTGGGACTAAGGTACAGCCTTGACTTTGTAAGGATGCGTTTGTCATTTTCTGTGGGCTTGAGTCTGGCTTGAGATTAAGGACACCATCCTGGTCATAATGACCTGATATGGAATGTCTTTTTAAACCTTTCCTTAGATCTGAGTGTAGATCAGATTGTATGTGCAAGGGCAAAGGGCATGACTGCAAAGTAGTCTGTTCATCAGTGGTTAATGAAGGGTTTTGCAAGCATTTCTCTTTGTGATAGTTTATGGTGTGTTCCTATACTCAAGAGACTTATGTGTTTATTTTTGTTTAAATTTTTTATTGTTATGTTAATCACCATACATTACATCATTAGTTTTTGATGTAGTGTTCCATGATTCATTGTTTGTGCATAACACCCAGTGCTCCATGCAGAACGTGCTCTCTTTAATACCCATCACCAGGCTAACCCATCCTCCCACCGCCCTCCCCTCTAGAACCCTCAGTTTGTTTTTCAGAGTCCATAAGAGACTTATGTTTTAATTGAGAAGATAAATAGCAATAAAAATCATAGCATCTTTAGGAAAAAATAGATCAGAGGTTACAGATTTAAGAATAAATAGCTGTCACTGGCCAGTAGAAAGTTATGTTTAATTTGGCCCTCAAAATGCTTTAAAAATATTGAACTAGTTACTAACATGTAAAAATATTGAATCTTAAGTTGTCATAAAAAAAGAAAACTACAATATGATTTTAAGTTTAAATATTTTATTTATACCAGTAACAGAATATATTATACTTTTACTTTCCTGGCTTTTTTTTTTTTTTAAATTTTTTTTATTGTTATGTTAATCCCCATACATTACATCATTAGTTTTAGATATAGTGTTCCATGATTCATTGTTTGTGCATAACACCCAGTGCTCCATGCAGAACGTGCCCTCCTCAATACCCATCACCAGGCTAACCCATCCTCCCAACCCCCTCCCCTCTAGAACCCTCAGTTTGTTTTTCAGAGTCCATCGTCTCTCATGGTTCTTCTCCCCCTCCGATTTCCCCCCCTTCATTCTTCCCCTCCTGCTACATTCTTCTTCTTCTTTTTTTCTTTCTTAACATATATTGCATTATTTGTTTCAGAGGTACAGATCTGAGATTGAACAGTCTTGCACAATTCACAGCGCTTACCAGAACACATACCCTCCCCAGTGTCCATCACCCAGTCACCCCATCCCTCCCACCCCACCCCCCACTCCAGCAACCCTCAGTTTGTTTCCTGAGATTAAGAATTCCTCATATCAGTGAGGTCATATGATACATGTCTTTCTCTGTTTGACTTATTTCGCTCAGCATAATACCCTCCAGTTCCATCCACGTCGTTGCAAATGGCAAGATCTCATTCCTTTTGATGGCTGCATAATATTCCATTGTATATATATACCACATCTTCTTTATCCATTCATCTGTCGATGGACATCTTGGCTCTTTCCACAGTTTGGCTATTGTGGACATTGCTGCTATAAACATCGGGGTGCACGTACCCTTTCGGGTCCCTACTTTTGTATCTTTGGGGTAAATACCCAGGAGTGCAATTGCTGGATCATATGGTAGCTCTATTTTCAACTTTTTGAGGAACCTCCATACTGTTTTCCAGAGTGGCTGCACCAGCTTGCATTCCCACCAACAGTGTAGGAGGGTTCCCCTTTCTCCGCATCCCCGCCAACATCTGTCATTTCCTGACTTGTTAATTTTAGCCATTCTGACTGGTGTGAGGTGGTATCTCATTGAGGTTTTGATTTGGATTTCCCTGATGCCGAGCGATATTGAACACTTTTTCATGTGTCTGTTGGCCGTTTGGATGTCTTCTTTGGAAAAATGTCTGTTCATGTCTTCTGCCCATTTCTTGATTGGATTCTTTGTTCTTTTGGTGTTGAGTTTGATGAGTTCTTTATAGATTTTGGATACTAGCCCTTTATCTGATATGTCATTTGCAAATATCTTCTCCCATTCTGTCAGTTGTCTTTTGGTTTTGTTGACTGTTTCCTTTGCTTTGCAAAAGCTTTTTATCTTGATGAAGTCCCAAGAGTTCATTTTTGCCCTTGCTTCCCTTGCCTTTGGCGATGTTTCTAGGAAGAAGTTGCTGCGGCTGAGGTCGAAGAGGTTGCTGCCTGTGTTCTCCTTTAGGATTTTGAGGGACTCCTGTCTCACATTTAGGTCTTTCATCCATTTTGAGTCTATTTTTGTGTGTGGTGTAAGGAAATGGTCCAGTTTCATTCTTCTGCATGTGGCTGTCCAATTTTCCCAACACCATTTGTTGAAGAGACTGTCTTTTT
Source organism: Phoca vitulina (assembly GCF_004348235.1). NCBI lineage: Eukaryota > Metazoa > Chordata > Mammalia > Carnivora > Phocidae > Phoca > Phoca vitulina. The sequence continues at coordinate 7,179,769 of NW_022589731.1, read as the reverse complement.
TCCATTGGACATTCTTTCCTGCTTTGTCGAAGATTAGTTGACTATAGAGTTGAGGGTCCATTTCTGGGCTCTCTATTCTGTTCCATTGATCTATGTGCCTGTTTTTGTGCCAGTACCATACTGTCTTGATGATGACAGCTTTGTAGTAGAGCTGGAAGTCTGGAATTGTGATGCCGCCAGCTTTGCTTTTCTTTTTCAACATTCCTCTGGCTATGCGGGGTCTTTTTTGGTTCCATACAAATTTTAGGATTATTTGTTCCATTTCTTTGAAGAAAGTGGATGGTATTTTGATGGGGATTGCATTGAATGTGTAGATTGCTCTAGGTAGGATTGACATCTTCACAATATTTGTTCTTCCAATCCATGAGCATGGAACGTTTTTCCATTTCTTTGTGTCTTCCTCAATTTCTTTCATGAGTATTTTATAGTTTTCTGAGTACAGATCCTTTGCCTCTTTGGTTAGATTTATTCCTAGGTATCTTATGGTTTTGGGTGCAATTGTAAATGGGATCGACTCCTTAATTTCTCTTTCTTCTGACTTGTTGTTGGTGTATAGGAATGCCACTGACTTCTGTGCATTGATTTTATATCCTGCCACTTTACTGAATTCCTGTATGAGTTCTAGCAGTTTTGGGGTGGAGTCTTTGGGATTTTCCACATAAAGTATCATATCATCTGCAAAGAGTGAGAGTTTGACTTCTTCTTTGCCAATTTGGATGCCTTTGATTTCTTTTTGTTGTCTGATTGCTGTGGCTAGGACTTCCAATACTATGTTGAATAGCAGTGGTGATAGTGGACATCCCTGCCGCGTTCCTGACCTTAGGGGGAAAGCTCTCAGTTTTTCCCCATTGAGAATGATATTCGCTGTAGGTTTTTCATAGATGGCTTTTATGATATTGAGGTATGTACCCTCTATCCCTATACTCTGAAGAGTTTTGATCAAGAAAGGATGCTGTACTTTGTCAAATGCTTTTTCTGCATCTATTGAGAGGATCATATGATTCTTGTTCTTTCTTTTGTTAATGTATTGTATCACGTTGATTGATTTGCGGATGTTGAACCAACCTTGCAGCCCAGGGATAAATCCCACTTGGTCGTGGTGAATAATCCTTTTAATGTACTGTTGGATCCTATTGGCTAGTATTTTGGTGAGAATTTTTGCATCCATGTTCATCAGGGATATTGGTCTGTAATTCTCCTTTTTGATGGGGTCTTTGTCTGGTTTTGGGATCAAGGTAATGCTGGCCTCATAAAATGAGTTTGGAAGTTTTCCTTCCATTTCTATTTTTTGGAACAGTTTCAGAAGGATAGGTATTAATTCTTCTTGAAATGTTTGGTAGAATTCCCCTGGGAAGCCATCTGGCCCTGGGCTTTTGTGTTTTGGGAGATTTTTGATGACTGCTTCTATTTCCTTAGTGGTTATAGGTCTGTTCAGGTTTTCTATTTCTTCCTGGTTCAGTTTTGGTAGTTGATACATCTCTAGGAATGCATCCATT